>NW_020837993.1:14258624-14304690 GCF_003676395.1 Aethalodelphis obliquidens
AAGAAAGAAAGAAAGAAAGAAAGAAAGAAAGAAAGAAAGAAAGAAAGAAAGAAAGAAAGGAAGGAAGGAAGGAAGAAAGAAAGAAGAAAAGAAGGAAAGAAGGAAAGAAAAGAGTGAGGGAGGGAGGGAGGGAGGAAGGATGGAAGGAAGGAGGGAAGGAAGGAAAAAAGAAAGAAAGAAGATACAGTAAAATAAAATAAAGTAAAATATAATAAAGTTATTGAATTAAGAAATAATTACTTAGAGGAAAAAAAAAAAAAAGGATGGATAGAACCCTAGGACAAATGGTGGAAGCAAAGCTATACAGACAAAATCTCACACAGAAGCATACACATACACACTCACAAAAAGAGGAAAAGGGGAAAAAATCATAAATCTTGCTCTCAAAGTCCACCTCCTCAAATTGGGATGATTTGTTGTCTAAAGGAGGGAAGGGAGGAAAGAAAGAAAGCAAGCAAGAAAGTAAAGTAAAATATAATAAAATTATTACAATTAATTATTAAGAAAAAAAATTTAAAAAAAAGGGACGGATAGATCCCTAGGACAAATGGTGGAAGCAAATCTATACAGACAAAATCTCACACAGAAGCATACACATACACACTCACAAAAAGAGGAAAAGGCAAAAAAATCATAAATCTTGCTCTCAAAGTCTACCTCCTCAATTTGGGATGATTCGTTGTCTATTCGTGTATTCCACAGATGCAGGGTACATCAAGTTGATTGTGGAGCTTTAATCCGCTGCTTCTGAGGCTGCTGGGATAGATTTCCTTCTCCCCTATTATGATTTTCTAATGTCTGTCTTTACTCTGAGAATCTTCATTGTTCTAAAATCAGCTGTGTCTTGAAGTAATATAACTATTGCAGTTGTCTTTTAATTAGTATTTTCATGATATATTTTTCTCAATCTCCTGACTTTTAATCTATCTGAGTCTATATTTAACGTGGGTTTTCTTAAACACAATATGGTTTGAGTCTAATAAAAAATCCAATTTGATAATCTCTGTCTTTTAACTGGGGTATTTAGACCATTAACGTTTAGAATAGTAATTAATATATTGATACTTGGATTAAAATCTAATATCTTGGTAGTTGTCTTCTATTCATTGCATTTTTTCCCTCTGTTCTTTCCTCTTCCCTGTTTCTTTTCCTGCCTTCTGTGATTTAAATTGCATATTTTATACACTTGCATTTTGTATCCTCACTTCATAAATAATGTATGCTTTTAAAAAATTTTTAGTAGTTGTTCTAGGGTTCACAATATACATTTTAAATAATTTAAGTTCTCTTCGAAAAGCACTATACTGCTTCATGTGTAGTGTTGGTACTGTATAACAGAGCATTCCCAATTAACCCTCCCATCCCCTAGGACATTGTTTTTGTTTTCATTTATCCATATGTTGTCACCACCAATATCTTGTTAGTATTATTGCTTTAAAGAGAATGTTATATTATAGATGAATAAGAATAGGAAAATAAAGTAATTTACCTTCATTTATTCTTTTGCAATGTTTTTCCTTTCTTTTTTACTGACATAATTTTCCTTCTGCCTGAAGAGCTTTTGTCATTTTTATATGGCAGAGCTACTGGCAATGAGCTGTCTCAGCTGTTTTCTTTGCTGAAAAATATTTTTCCTTCACTTTTAATGAAAAATCATGTATGAAAATAATCAGATGTAGAACTCCAGGTTGGCAGGTGTTTTTTCTTTTAACAACTTAAAGATTTTATTCTATTTTTTTCTTGCTTGAATGGTGTCTGATGAGAAGTCTGCGATAATTCATATGCTTCTTCCTCTGTTAATAATGTGATTTATTCCCTCTATCTTCTTAAAGGTTTTCTCTATTTTTTATGTGTGCAATTTGAATATGATTTGGCCAGTTTCTTTCTTTTTAAATTTTCTATCCTGCTTGTTACTCTGTAAGTTTTTAAAATCTCTGGTTTGGTATCTGTCATTAATTTTGGAAAGTTTTCAGTCATTATTTCTTCAAATATTTCTTCTGTCCCATTCTTTTTCTGCTCCTTCTGTTATTCCAATCATCTGTATGTCACACTTTTTGATATTGTCCACAGTTCTGGGAAGCTTTGTTCTTTACATTATATTTGTGTTTCCATTTGTGAAATTTCCAATGACCTATCTTCAGGTTCACTGATTTCTTCTTGAGATGTTTTGAATCTACTGATGAGCCTGTCAAAATATTCTTCATTTCTATTAATGTGCTTTTGATTCCTAGCATTTCCTTTTGATTTTAAATTTTTTTCCTAACTCTCTGCTACCATTTCCATCTTGGGGTATATTTTGTCTACTTTTTCTACTGGTAGCTTTGCCATGTTAATCATAGTTATTTTAAATTCCTTGTATGATAATTCCAACATCTGTGTTATATCTGAGTCTGGTTCTGATAATTGCTTTGTGTCATCAAGCTATGTTTATTCCAGCTTATTGACATATCTTTTAATGTTTATAGAAATCCAGCCATGTTTATAGGGTAATAGGTACTGAGGTAAATGCTTTTTGTATGAGAATGTATGCTAACCTAACTATCAGTTGGGCTGCACTTAATGCTTTATGTAACCATAGGTAGTAGAGGCTTCAAATTCCTCACGTGGACCTATTTTTTTTTCTCACCTCCTGTCTTTTGGATTTCCCTTTGTACTGCACCTTAGAAAGTGTGTGTCTTGCATTTCTTTAAACTGTAATCCACTGTTATTAATGGATTGTTTGTTTCATCTTAGGATATGGGGAATGAGGACATTTGCTAATCTTCTGATTAAATGTCAGTATTTTAGTTTACCTTTGACTCAGGAATGTGGTCTTCAGAAGTGTTTTAAGGCTGTCCTTCTTTGAGGTGTCAAACATCCCCCACAAGCCCCTCTTCATTTTCCTGGTTCCAGCTTTCCTGGTCTACTCCTTTAAGCCCTGTTCTCTATTCACTGTAACTTTCTTTTTCTTTTGATGAGATAGGAAATCTGGAGCAGTCTGGAGTCAGGCAGAAGTCCCTTCCTCCAACAGGGCTAAGGTTTCAGAATTTCCCCTTATTTGAAAGAAGCCTTTGGAAGGGTTTCAAGATGGCTACTCTTACCCCTCTCCTGTCAGGATTATGTTAGGAGCTTTCTTGGATTCCTTTTATGAGAAACTGGGAGAGTCCCTAGAGGAAAAGCCTGCAGAAATATGGGAGTTCTCATTGTGATTGCAGTTCCCAGGGAGCATCTCAGCCTCCGGCAAGTCATCAGAGTTACTATTTAAGTGTTCCTACTGGTATATGGCATCCAGTGCCTTCTGCTCCAAGTGAGTAAATCTTGAGAGCTGTAGCTCTTTGGATGTATCAGACTCTCCTGATTTTGTAATGATGATTCACCCTGCAAATTCAGTTTTCTTCTGGGTTCAAGAAAAGTCACCAATATTTTGTTTGTCCAGCTTTTTCTTAATATAAGGCTCTGCATGTCTGAGCTGAAATTGGAAGCTTGCTTTTCATGACACTCCATTCTATTGGCTTCCAAAAACTCAGGCCATTATTTTCCAACAAGTTTTTTTTTTTTTTTTTTTTTTGGTGCCATATAAATGTCACTGTTGCTCAGCGTTCTGTCCATGAATCTCATCTTCATGAGATAAGATCTGTTTGACCCAGTATATTCACTTCCATGACTTCATCCATAATATACTGCAATAAACTTCCAAATTTCTTTTTTCAACTCTGTCCACCTTCTTCAACCTCAGACATGTTGTTTCAGATTCATCTCAGCATCTTATAAACACCTCAAGCTCATCATATCCCAAACTGAAGTTGTAATGTTACCCCCTCCCTTCTCAGTCCCCCAAACACTTCCTTCTGGATTTATTCCCTCAGCACCAAACACCTTCTCCTCAGTTATCCAAACCAAACACGAGTCAGCCTTCATAATGAGCCCATATATCAAGTCAGTCGCCATGTCTTGCTTCTCCAGTTTTAACGTGCACTATGATTTTACTCTTGCCCAAGGCAATAGTCCCCTAAGTCAAGTCCCATTCAAGTCTCCATCTCTTCTGCACAGGCTCTGCAATTAACTCACAATTCTCCAAATTAGGTTACATTGTAAGCCCTAGTAATATTCTCTAGGCCTTCCTTTTGGCGTCCAAGATAACTTCCCACTGCCCTAATCTCCCCAGACACAGCCCTATATGGCCCTTATGCTCCAGCTCATCAAGCTTCTTAAGCAGGTTGTTTTCCCAAGCTTTTCATCTGCTTTACTCTCTTCTGGACAGCCCCCTTGTCTCAGGGTAATGACTACACAACTAGCTCCTCAAGACTCAGCTGTTGAGTGGCCTGTTTATGAAAGGCCAATGGTATTGGGTAAGGAGTCCCTCTTCTGTGCCCATAAATCACATGGGTGATTTTCTTATTTGTGTCCTCAGTAGGCTCTGAGCATGTTGAGGACAGGGCCTGTCTGCTGAGCCCTATAGTACATGCTCAATAAATATTTGTAGAATGAATGAAAGAATGAATGAAAAAGTGTTCTTGAAAGCTCTCTTTCTTCCCAACTGAAAGTCCCAAAAAAGCAGCCCTAGAGTGAGTCTGTGATGACAACATGCCTGCCACTTGCTTTCTTGGGCACCTGGCCTGACCTGCTGCCTTGGATGTGATCACACCTCTGCAGAGAATGGATGATCAGATTTAGTCTGTTTTTCCTAACTCAGTGACAATGATCACGTCACTTCACACTCTGTGTCATATCTGTGGACTCAGAAGGATGATGGTGGTAACAGGTTTCACAAACTTTCTTTTGATCTGGATAATAATAGGATATTTCCACAGCACTAACCCTATCCCTTTGAGTGAAACATATGGAAAGTGTCACCTGAAATTTGGACGAAGGAGAAATACTTTGATCTGTACATGCTCAGTCCTTCCTTGGGTCATGTTAACTAACATTAGGCAGCATGCCAGATTCCATTACCACTAATAGTCCTGTGTAAATACTGCAAGAAGAACATCTGTCAGGAAAAACACTTGATTTCCAGGTACTGGTTGTCTTTACAAAATAGTATTACACAGAAAGTTGTGTGATATAAGGGCAAGCAGAGGAAGGAGTGAAGGTAAGATCAGACTGCTGTGAGGGGTATGATCAGATGTTCTGAGAAAGTGGTACCAGCTGTATATAACAGGAAACACTATTTGTTTGGGTACCACCGAAACATGACTAGTTTGAGACTCTACATGGAAATTCTGTGCATGGAATTTTGCTGTATTGGGGAAAACAGAGTAGCATACAGGTATTTTACAATATTTTTGCCATATATTTGTATGCAGGATTTTGCTATATACTTGGAAAGCATAGATTGAGGGTTCCCATTTGGGTCTCATTCCTGTCCCTACCATTATGAGCTATATGACCTTGGGCAAGGTATTTAATGTCCCTGAGCATCAGCTACTTGTACAAGAGAGATTATAACAATATCCACCTCCTACAGTTATTTTGAAGATTAAATGGGGTAATACCCATAAAGTTCTTAGAACAGTACTTGTACACAGCATCCACCTAATAAACTTAACTATCCATCCATCATCATCATCATGAGCACCTTTATTGTTTTTACAACACAAAAAATTCTAACGAGTTGGGGGCATAAAACAGTCCCATTTTGGCTTCTCTCTATAGGTTTGCATTGAAAGCTGAACACTGTGAAACATAATACAGCACATCTGCACATATAATGTCAGTTTCACTCTTATAATCTGCTCTTATTACTAAGTTATATATTATCCATTAATGTGTAATATCTTTCTTTTGGCTGCATTGGGGTTTTGTTGCTGTGCGCGGGCTTTCTCTAGCTGCAGCGAGTGAGGGGTACTCTTTGTTGTGGTGCGCAGGTTTCTTATTGCAGTGGCTTCTCTTGTTGCAGAGCATGGGCTCTAGATGCGCGGGCTTCAGTAGTTGCAGCACGTGGGCTCAGTAGTTGTGGCTTGCAGGCTCTAGAGCACAAGCTCAGTAGTCGTGGTGCATGGGCTTAGTTGCTCCACTGCATGTGAGATCTCCCCAGGCCAGGGATTGAACCCATGTCCCCTGCATTGGCAGGCAGATTCTTTTTTTTTTAATAAATTTATTTATTTACTTATTTTTGGCTGAATTGGGTCTTTGTTACTGCACACAGGCTTTCTCCAGCTGCGGCGAGCGGGGGCTACTCCTCGTCGCGGTGCGCGGGCTTCCCACCGCGGCGGCCTCTCTTGCTGCAGAGCACAGGCTCTAGGCGTGAGGGCTTCAGTAGTTGTGGCTGGCGGGCCCCAGAGCGCAGGCTCAGCAGCCGTGGCGCACAGGCCCAGATGCTCCACGGCATGTGGGATCCTCCTGGACCAGGGCCTGAACCCGTGTCCCCTGCACTGGCAGGCGGACTCCCAACCACTGCGCCACCAGGGAAGCCCCGGCAGGCAGATTCTTAACCACTGCACCACCAGGGAAGTCCCTAGGCATAATATCTTTAAAAAAAGCTACTTCTTTCATTTATTCTTGCCTGGGTCACCTACTGCCATTCATTTCCTATCAGCTATGGTATTGTCAAATCTTTTTCTTTTTATAAGACTGCTAAGGAAAATCTGGCATTCCAATTCTTGATGGCCACACTTTCTATGAAGTGTGTTTGGTACATGTTTGGTCTGTGTACCTTTTGGTGGATATTAATTTTAGATATTTCCACTGAAGCTGGAGTGGTCCCAACCATCCCCAGACCTCCACTGCACAGAATGGTCTAAGGCCAGCTGAAGGAGCCAAGAATGATATGTTGCTGTTTTATACCTCATGGAAGGTTCTATTCCTCTTTTGAACATATTGACTAAGAAACAGAGTAAGTTGTGTCTTAAAATCTAGTGAGAACATTTCTAGTGGGTTTTAAGTATAATGATGGTCTCCTAATTCAAGTCCAAGTAATTCTTTTCAAAAGCTTAATCTTTCTTCTGAGGTTGACTCTTGTCTATCTTAAGAAATCTGCTTGACAGTTTCTGGGTAAACCCTCCTTGGGATTGATGTTATGGATCAGAACACAGAGGGTGCTGCTTGGGCTGTATTCTACTTTCTCTATATTGATGCAGGCTGGCAATTCTTTTTCTTTTTTTTAAGGTGAAATCAGACCCATCAGCCTTTTCAGAGTATCTTTTGACAAGGTTGCAGTTCAGAACACATGACCCTGTGTGAAAGCTGTCAGTCCCATCATTTGACAGTTTATATGTTGGACGGAAAGACCAAGTTTTAGTTGAGAGTCTCATCTAATGTTATAGTCACTGCATTTACTAATATCTCTGTGGTTACAGCTAAATATAGTTCCATGGATTTTTAAATTGAAAAAATGTTTTCTATAAACATATAGACAATAAAAGCAAGAATAATTGCTGTAAATTCCCAGAAACACACTCTGAAGTCTTAACTTTTTAAAAACAGAATCATATTAAGGGATTCTGATAGAGTAACTAAAAAAATCCT
Source organism: Aethalodelphis obliquidens (assembly GCF_003676395.1). NCBI lineage: Eukaryota > Metazoa > Chordata > Mammalia > Artiodactyla > Delphinidae > Aethalodelphis > Aethalodelphis obliquidens. The sequence continues at coordinate 14,266,071 of NW_020837993.1, forward strand.
GATATAAGCAGAATAGAGTTCTAACTCAAAGTTGATTTATAGTTGATGATAGAAACCAATAAATGTACCAGGAAAAGAGACATGCTGAGAAGGCAGTTCAGTCTCTTTTTCTTTTCTCCCAAGGAATCTCATTGGATTGTGCTATTTTCAAAATTATATTCTGCTTATAGCAGATGAACTCAGGTGCACCCGGATAAGGAGCCTCCCTCACTGTGACACGATGCCCTGTGCCTTCACTTCATCACCTTCAGCTATTGACAACCTTATCTTCTCTACGGAAGGTAATTACTTGTCAGAGGATGCCTGGTTCCCCATCTCCCTCCATATACTAATGGAAGAGATTACAACTGTGGAATTCTAGTGAAAAATTTCAAGGGCTTTTGGATATTAAAACTTAATTTAATCTCTTGATTCATTTCATTGAATAGAAGCCAAGAGTACTATCCTGTGGGTACACATGAAAGTCATCTGGGGAGCTTTTAGGAAATATTTATGACTTCCTTCCCCACTTGAGACTTTCTGATTCAGTTACAGCCCAGATATCAGCAGTTTAAGAAATCTCCCCCAGGAGATTCTACTGTAGTGTTAGGATTTAGAACTCTGCAGGCTGGGAAGAGAAATGTACAACAGAGTTTTTAATGGCGCCTTCCTAATTCCTAGACTTTGGTTCTATATAGCTCTTGAATCTGAGAATTTATTAAAGGTTTTTAAATTATTAAGTAAAGATCCCTTAAAAGTATGATTATAGAAAATTGCAGTCTGTAAGACATGCTACATTTAAATAGCCTTAAGGAATTATCTAAGAAATAATATCTTACAAAAATCAAGACGCACTGCTATGTTGATGAAACAGTAAAAATAGAGAAAGTGACCTGTTTTATTAGTTACAAGTGTGTGAGATCACTTTTACTGGAAAATGACGGATGACATTTTTACTACTTCTCTGAGAACAGATGTAAGCACACAATAGTCTGAGATTCTGGTGGACCTGAGAACAGATGTAAGCACACAATAGTCTGAGATTCAGGTAGACCTATACCTCCCAGGCTACAAGAAATACTATCTCAAATGGAGAGATCCATTTCAGAGACTTTGACAAGTTAAATGCATCTTTGCCAATCACACCGCAAAATAAGTTTTATGCCTACAAATAATGTGTTTAGTTTACCTACTTTATTCTGTCTTCAGTCATCTTTGCATGACTTGAACCACCGAGAAGGTAGTGGACTCAGTGATCCCTTGGGAGGATGTGGGCTCTATTCAATAACTCACGATCCGTAATTGTGAATAACCCACCTCTCCCTGGAAAAAGAGAGCAACAACTGTGCTTCCCTTCTAGTTCACACAGTCTAGTGCACAGGTGGCTCATGCAGCATTAATGAAATAACGTACATCTACCATGAAGGAAATAACACATAAGCAGATGGAGTGTAAAATGGAGGCATTCCCATCACCTTGTAGTCTCCTGGCAGTGAAGGACAACAGCTTTGTATGATGCAGCAGTCTTCTTGGCTCTCTGATTGCTCAAAAACTGGGCTGTCCTGGGTGATGAGAATAACAGATGCCAAAGCACAATGGAACTGAAATGGAATTGAATATTGTCTTTTGAGGAGCTAGAAAAAACTCAAAGCTCCCTTTGTCATCCATCTTTGAGTTACAAGGGAGGAAGCCCTCTCCTTGTCCCACTTCCCTTCATTCATGTATCTGACGGTTATGAGTAATCTCTCATATGCCTGTGCCAGAGTTTTGGGTACACATGTGAGGGGATTTAGTTCTTCCTGGCACCCGAACTTCCTGCCATAATAAACAGAGGTCAGCTACTTCACAAGACTGACTGCTATTTTTTTAATGTGACACATCTACATCATCACAACAGGAATTGTTAAACTCACTCCTACAATTTTGTAGAAATATTATTGTTCCTCTAGACAAATATTCATTGAGGACTGACTATATACCGTACTCTTCTATGTACCAAAAACACTTTGCCATATAGAAAATTAAAGGTCAGAAAACAAAGCCTTATAATTATATAAGATTCACTTCATGATTTAATGAAGTGTAAATGGTGGCTTTGCTTAGTCTGTCCCTTCAATGTTTCTAGCTCCCTCCATCCCATGTTATTCCAAGCTATTCAGCTGTTATGGCATTACATATCAAACAGTCTAATTCATCCTTCACATTTTGCACAGTGATTGGGGCTCAACTCTATTCTTTATTTCTGAGTTTCTGTCCTTTTGATATTCATTCTTGACCAGCATCTCAGAACTGCCTATTGCAATGGAGGCATAATAGATGATCTGTGTCTATTTCCAGATCCATGTCCTCTTCATTCAGACTTAGAAAGCACAGAGTGACTCAGCATCATATGATCTGCCTTCTGAAAAATGCCAGAGTCCTTTACTAGCAAAACCAGATTCTCACAAGTGATTACATTGCACTCATTTGGTGAGAATACATAAAATTGATTCTAAGCCAGGTGGCAACCAGTGAAAGTTCGTTCTGGGAGTGTTAGAAGAACAGTAAAGCTCATTTAGTCCAATGCCTATCTTATGTTTGAGTTCCTCTACAGAGTTCCTAAGGATGACCTCCCAACTTTATTGATGTATGCAATTCTGCACTCTGATTTGAGGTCATTTTAAGCAACCCTACTAAATAATTTCAGTGGAAAGCAGGCTATTAGAAAGGGTTTTTTATATGGTCACTTGCATCTCCTGGTATTTTCTGAAATTGTGATGGTTAGAATCAGTATCCCAACAGGAAATAGATGGCACGCTGAGGAAAGCTTTAATGAAACAGCTATTCACTATAACATGAGCAAGGTTATGGAAAATGACAAAAAATGGATGCACTCCAGGGCGAACAATGGCAAGAACCTCAAACTTCCTGCAGTCCTGCAGGGGTTGCTGAAGAGAGGGGCCACTAAACTTTGGAAAGGAAACCAGAACTTTTTTGCAAGGCAGAAATAGAGACACAGATGTAGAGAACAAACATATGGACACCAAGTTGGGTAGGATGAATTGGGAGATTGGGATTAACATATATACATTGATACGTATAAAATAGATAACTAATGAGAACTAATGCTGTATAGCACAGGGAACTCTATTTCGCTGTACAATAGAAGCTAACACAACATTGTAAAACAACTATATCCCAATTAAAAAAAAAAAAAGACCACTGTGCAGAAGGTGTGCTCCCAGAAGAGCAAGGTAGCCACTGCCAACCCAGGAACCCAGTGTGGAAGGCTCCAGTGGAATGATCACACTCTCTCCCCATATAGCTTATAAGCCCAGAAGAAAAGGGTGTCTGTGGAAATGCTCCATAGAACAACACATCCTGGGCACTGATGTGGAGGGTGGGTGCAGAAAGGCAAAGGCAGAGAGCCCAGCATAGTCTCCACTTTCCTTTATCAACATTTATTTATTTCTGTGTTTGTATGAGAAACAAGTGTTCCAACCAGGAGAAAGCACTACGTCCCATCAGCTACAGCATTATCTTGGGGAAATGTCAATTTAGTCACTCTCATCTGAAACCTAAACAATGTTAAGCCACAGGGTGAACTTATTTAACTGCATGTACTTTCAGTGGCATGTGGAGCCCCAAATGGATGGTCTCAGCTTAAGGCCACCAAGACTATGTTCTTTAGTGGAACCACTTCTCTCTTGATCACCGGAACCTCTAAACCTATAAGCCTAAGAAAGCAGAGATGGAAGTAAAAATTTCTGATGTGTGCTATTTGGGGTGAAATTGACACATTCCCCTGCATCCCATCTGGGCATGCATCCCACAGACAGGTTTCAAAAACAAACCAAAAAATACTTTGTACCCTGAGATAAATAAAAAATAACCTGTATAGTTCTAGTCTGCAGAATAAATAAAATGATGAAAATTTCCTATCAGTTGTTGATTCTCTAACAAAAAGGAATTCCACCTTGATCTCTAATCACTGAATATATCTGAAGATATGTTGTGCCTTTGTGGATATAATAATCATGTGAGAAAACTACTCTTCCTCCATCATAAACAAATTAAGTATAAACTCATTAACCTTGACAGTTTTGTAGAAGTCTTTCCCAGTGAAATGCTTGCTATGATTTGACTTGCCAAGTCTTCTGAAGTCTGACTCTCTTGCAGTTCTTCAAGGAAATGTCTATTTTTACTTTTCTAAATGCTTTTATATTTCACTCTTCTTTTCACATGCCCCTGGACACCTCAGTGATATGTGAGGTCCTTGAACTTTTGCAGGACTTGTTTCCACGCGTCAGATATGCATGGGTCTCACAAGAGCTGTTCACTATATTCCATTTTCAAGATTCATTTAGCATGATGACATCATTATAACAGAGCAGTGTGATGTTTTGTGGATCATTAATATAATCAAATTATTTCCAACAATATTTTAAAAGAGAACAAGAGAGTAAATATAGCCTGGGGTTAAGACAAAAAAGGTGTATTGTTGTTCTTGTCACATAAAACAAACTGCATAAAACAACTGTCTTCGCTGATGAGATTTAGAAAGAAATTATTAGGTCAAGAACTGCATAGCAGTGCCAGGTACTACACTGATATACTCCAGTTAAAATGTTATATCCTGAGCAATACCACTATCTGATTAAGTGTTCAGTAGACCCTGGTCATTCTTCAAGATCCTTCCAAGTTTTCCATTGGTCATAAAAGACAGTGAAATGAGATACACTAAGAATCACAAACCCTTCATCTTTCAGGAGTTGTAGAATAGCACTAATCTCTGAAATTTTCCCAGGAATATGGCATTGCTTTGTTAAATAACTCGGAGAAGGGATATTTCAGGGTCTTCCTTCTATCTGGACTTTCCTACCAAAATAACCTTCATTATAGAAATCAAGAAACCAATGTGGGGACTATACATGCTACTAAATAAAACTATTCCCAATTACATCCTGGACACTAAGAAATGAAGTGTGTCAGCAATACCACAGGATCCAGTATGTGTTGAATTCAAGCCAAGTACATTTCGCTTATATTACACATGGCACACATTCTGAATGAAGGACCACAGTGGCTTTCCAAGGGTATGAGAGCTAAGGTTTGAGTATTTCCCTTTCCTTACTCTACAATAACTCTGGCAAATGGCAGCATATCCTTCTGGGGAAGACTTAGAGGAAGGAGCACTCTTCATACCTATAGCTATGTGGCTGGGTCCTTTCTCGCAATGATCCAACACATTTCTCAGTCAAATTACTTCCATATGTGAACCCGCACAATGTAGGAAAAGATTTTCTACATTGAAAATCTTTTCTTTAGTGTAGCCACCTTTATTAATTGTCTTCTGGATAACTTGCTGTAGCTGCTACATCAGCACTTGCTGCTTTACCTTGCACCTTTCCTTTAACCTCATGAACCAACCTCTAGCAGTTTCAAAATTTTCTTCTGCAGCTTCCTCACCTCTCTCAGACTTCATAGAATTGAAGAGAGTTAGGGTCTTGCTCTGGATGAGGCTTTGATTTAAGGGAATGTTGTGGCTGGTTTGATTTTCTATCCAGACCACTAACACTTTCTCCATATAAGCAATAAGGTTGTTTTGCTTTCTTATCATTCATGTGTTCACTGGAGCAGCACTTTTAATTTCTCTCAAGAACATTTCCTTTGCATTCACAAATTGGCTAACTGTTGGGCACAAGAGGCCTAGCTCTTGGCCTGTCTTGGCTTTCAACATGCCTTCCTTCCTAAGCTTAATGATTTCTAGCTTTTGATATAAAGTGAAAGATGTGCAACTCTCCCTTTCACTTGAACACTTACAGGCCATTGTAGGGTTATTAATTGGCCTAATTTCAATATTGTTGTATTTCAGGGAATAGGGCGGCCCGAGGAGAGGGAGAGAGATGGGGGACCGGTTAATAAAGAGTTTGAAATACTGCAAGAATTACCAAAATAAGACACAGAGACATGAAGTGAGCAAATGCTGTTGGAAAAATTGTGCCAATATAATTACTTGATGCAGAGTTGCCACAACTTTCAATTTGTAAAAAATTCAGTAACTGTGAAATGCAATAAAGTGAAGCATAATAAAATGAGGTCTGCCTGCATTGAAATATTCATTGATAGCTGGAGATAACAGTGGAAGGTCCTACATTGGAACTGGATTCCTCATTTCCAGTCAGAATAATATGAACCTGGAATGGTAGAGACCAGATAATGGAACTAAAAAGCAAATGGATGGATTGGCAGTTAGAGTGCTTTAAATTTTTTTTTTTTTGGAATAATTTTAAATTTACTGAAAAGTTTCAAAGAGTACAGAGAGTTCTTATATACCCTTCACCCAGCTTCCCTTAATACTAACGTCTTTTATGTCATGGTAAACCTGTCAAAAGTAAGACATTAGCATGATATTTATAATACAATTAACCAACAAAGACATCATTGGAATTTAGCTAGTTTTTCCTCTATTCTCTTGCTCTGTTCCCAGATCCAATTCAGGAACACCACATGGCTTTAGTCATCTCATCTCATTAGCCTCTGCTGATCAGTGACAGTGTTTTAGTCTTTCTTTTCCTGATCTTGACAGTTTTGGAGAGTATTTTGGTATTTGGTCAGGTATTCTGAATTTATCTGATGAATTCTAATGATCAGACTGGGGTTAAAGGCTTTGGGGAAGGATACCACAAAGGTGAAATGCCCTTCTCATCACATCATTTCAGGGGGTACAAGATAGCAACTGACTCATTACAGATAATAACCTTGATAATTTTGTTAAGGTAGGTTCGGTCAGGTTTCTCCTCTGTAAGTTTGCCATTTTTTCTCTTCCCATACATACTCTCTGGTTTAGGCGCTAGTCACTAAGTCTAGCCCAAACTCAAGAGAAGGGGAATTAAATTCCATTGTCTATAAGGAGAGTATTTATGTATATTATTTGGAATTCTTCTGTAAAAAAGATTTGTACCTTCTCTCAGGTTTATTTACTCTTTCAGTCATTTATTTATATTATTATGGACTCACATTTTTAAAACTTCTTTGTTGGATCGTAATTCAATACTTTTATTATTTATCATATTCAAAATGCCTCAGCTCTTTCAAGATGGCTCCTATATCCTTTTGACATGCAACAATTTTTATTTAAGCACTTGAAAATTACCTTCTGGTACTGCAGGAGGCTCAAAGCCCATCTTGTGTTTTCCTTTCCATAGCCCATTTCTATATGGAGCCCTGGTTCCTTTTAGTAGAGAATGGTATTAGAAAGCAAGATCTGGGTGCTGGATGTGTTCATTAATATTGCTTTGTTACTGTTTCTAGACCCTCTCAGCAGACATAGCTAGAAAATACACATATGTTTATTATCCATATACACGTATATGTATACTTATTTATTTATATATAGATATACAACAGATATAGGTTTACAATTGAATGTATGTATATATATCTATGCATATATAAAGACTAACATGGGTTCAGACTGATATTTCTAACTTGAACCCAGCACCTAAGGGTTTATTCTAGATTTTTTCCTCTTACATATTACTAACTTCATTTCTGACCATGAGACATCTGATTCCCATTTTCTACAATTTAATTAGTCATTTATTTTACAATATTATACATGTAACTTTAATTCAGAATTGATAACCCATACCCACTACTGTACATTATTATGTACAGCTCTTTTTGTCTTTAACATTACAGTAGTCAGTCAAAACAGTTTTCCAAAGTTACTTAGGTCATTTTTGCCTCACTTTCTTTAATGAGATTATTACTTATATACAATAAATATATATACATTAAATAAATATAATTCATTTATTATGAATCCAATCTGGGATCTCCTAACATCCTGAGTGGTTTATTTTATATCTGCATTGCAGTTAAATTCACTCTGTAGCAGACAGAGTTCTATGGGTTTTAACACTCATAGATTCATGTGTCTACAATCATAAGACCATACAAAACAGTTCCATTACCCTAAACTTTCCATGTGTGGTACCTTTGGCATCAACCCCACCTGTGTCAACACCTGGCTACTACTGGTCTGTTTTCTGGCCCTATGGATTTACTTTTTAAAATAAAATTATATTAATGGAATCACACTACATGTATCCCTTTGGGTCTTCTGTCTTTCACTTGGCACAACTTACTTAATATTGATCCATGTTCTGTGGGATTCAGGAACTCGTTTTTTTATTGCTGAAAAATATTACATTGTATTATATACTAGAGTTTCTTTATATATTCATCAGTTGAAGGGTATCTTGTCAACTATCTGGACCTGAAAAAATTTTTCAGAGTTTTTTCCTAGAAATTCAATTTCTTTAATAGATATATGGCTATTCAGGTTATCTATTTCTTCTTGAGTGAGTTTTAGTAATTTGATTCTTCCAAGGAATTGGTCTATGTCACATAAGTTTTAAAATTTAGGGCCATAATGATGATTGTGGGATTCTGTTGTTATTTTCTTTTGTTGTTATTGTTATTTTTTAATGTCTGTGGGATAGTGCTAATGTTGCCTGTTTGTTTCATGATATTGGTAATTTATGTTTTCTTTCCTTTTTCCTTTATGATCCCCACTAGAGGTGTATTAATTGTATTGATCTCTTTTAAGAACCACCTTCAACAGGGAACTGTATTCAATATCCTGTAATAAACTATAATGGAAAAGAATGTTAAAAAGATATATATATCTGAATCATTTTGCTGTACACCTGAAACTAACACATTGTAAATCAATTATACTTCAATTAAAAAATAAAAAAACCCCAGCTTTGCTGATTTTTTTATTTTGTTTTTCTTTCTATTATCAATTGTATTGACTTGCTATAATTTGTACTATTTCATTCTTTCTGCTTACTTTAGTTTTAATTTTATCTTTCTCTAGTTTCTCTAAGTGGAATAAGTTACTGAAGTTAAATCTTTCTAATAAAAACATTTAATGTTATAAATTTCCTTCTAAGCACTAATTTAGCTGTATTCTTCAAATTTTGATGTTTTCATTCTCTTTTTTTCATGATTTAAATTAATACACTTTACTTTTTAGAGCAATTTTAGGTTTACAGAAAGATTGAGCAGTAGTACAGAGAATTCCCATATGCCCCACATCTCCCCCTACACACACACTCAGCTTACCTTATTATTAACATGTTACATTAATGTGATACCTTTGTTACAGTTGATGAGCCAATATTGATACATTCTTATCTAAAGTCCATAATTTACGTTAGGATTCACTCTTTGTGTTATACATTCTATGGATTTTGACAAATGTATAGTAACATGTACCTCCATTACAAAGCCATACAAGATGGTTCCACTGCCTGAAAAATCACCTGGGCTCTACCTATTCATGTCTTTCTACCCCTAACCCCTGGAAATTACTAAATGTCATTTTCTGTAGTTTTGCATTTTCCAGAATGTGGTATACTTTGAATCATTCAGTATGTAGAATTTTTAGATTGGCTCTTTTCACTTAACAGTATGCATAATATTATTGCACATTTAATAGACTACAGTACAGTGTAAACATAACTTTTATATGCACTGGGAAAACAAAAAGTTCATGTGACTTGCTAATTGTGATATTCACTTTATTGCAGTTGTCTGGAACTGAACTGGCAATATGTCTAAGGTATGCCTGTGTACTAGTACCATCACAGCAATGCATTTCTTTATATCTTGGTGAAAAGAGTGTCTTCTGGGTCCTCTGTGGAAGCTGTTTAAAGAGTAGCTGAGCAGTTTGACATAAGAGATTCATTCCAACATGCCCATCTCCTGAGCTGTTGTCCTCCTTCCTCTAGAGACGGCCAGGAAATTTCTGGTTTCTCAGTCTCGTTCATTGTAAGTAACCGTTAAGTCCAGCCTTCAGTTACACAGCTTAACAGACTGTTAATGCCATTCCTAGTGGCTACGCCAACAATTACATTCATGTGAATACATGTATGTTAATAATTTCAGTCCAATCTCATCTCACATTTTGTCCATTTTGGCCAAGTATTCTTAAACTTCAGTTCCATGCATATTTTCCTGCAGACATGAAGAGTGCTGAGAAAAAGTAGCATCTCCTTCTGAGGCAATTGCCTTAGCTGCAATCCACTGAAAGGATTTTTTTTGCTGGAGAAGATTGGTCCCTTAGATTTGGGGGTGGGAGGGTAGGGGGAGGAGGAAGTGTCAGGTGGAATGTGGGATTCAAAATTCTCAGCTTTCTCTCTCTTTAGCCAAATTCTACCCCTCCATTAGTTATCTATTGCTGCATAACAAGATCACCACAAACGTATTGGCTTAAAAAAAACCTAAATATATCATCTCATGGTCTCTGTGAGTCAGGAAGCTGGGCATAGAATAGTTGGATCCTCTGCTTCAGGGCCTCACAAGCTGCAAACAAGGTGTCAGCTGCGGCCAAAGTCTTATTTGAGGCTCGACTGAGGAAGGAGCTGGTTCCAAGCTCAGGTGGTTATTGGCAGAATATCTTACAGCTTCTTACTCGTTGTGTGTCAGCTGATTGCCAAACGATCCTTTCCATATGGCGGCTCACTTCTTCAAAGTCACCTGGAGAGAGAAAGACTTCTAGCAAGACAGATAACAATCTTATGAAATGTAACCATGTACATCCATCACCTTTCTCATATTTAGAAGTTTGGAAGCAAGTTACAGGTCCTGCTCACACACAAGGGGAGGGGATTACATATCCTCCTAGTATGAACACTAGGAGGTGGGGGTCATGGAGACCACCTTAGATTCTGTCTGGCACAACCCCCATCCCTCATCTTAGACTCTCTCCTTCTCTATTGGTACCCTGATCTTAGCATTTGGAATCTGACAAAGCTCTGTATTTAAATGGAACTACAACCCCTGTTGTTGGAAATGTAAATTGGTGCAGGCTGTAGGGAAAGCAGTATGGAGCTTTCTCAAAAAATCAAAAATAAGACTGGGGAAAGATCTGGTTCCAAGTAATCCCACTTCTCAGTTTATATCTAAAGGAAATAAAATCACTGTCTCAAAGAGATTTCTGCACCCCTATGTTCATCACAGTGTTATTTACAATAACCAAGACATGGGAACAACCTGTGTCCATTGATGGACGAATGGGTAAAGAAAATGTGGCATATGTATATAATGGAATATAATTCAGCCATGAAGAAAGAAGGGCATCCTGCCATTTGCAACAGCATGGATGGGCTTTGAAGGCATTATGATAAGTGAGATAAGTTGGACAGAGAAAGACAAATACCTTATGATGTAACTTATATGTGGAATCTAAAAAAACAAACTCATAGATAGAGAGAACAGATTGGCAGTTGCCATAAAGGTCGGGGGAGGTGGAAGTAAAATGGGTGAAGGTAGTCAAAAGTCCTGTCGTTTCAGAATAAAACAACAACAATCTAGAGAATCATCTCTATAAACACATTCTATTTCTGGGTTGGAATATCTGACAGCTCACTTAACTATTTTGTTCTGTTTTATTCTGAAATGTCAGAACAAGCTTCCACTTATAAGTCAGGGAAAGTGGTATACAGCATTTGTTATAATTAACAATACTATAGTTAACTACAGTTAACAATACTGTATTGTACACTTGAAAGGTGCTAAGAGAGTGGATCTTAAAAGTCTCTTTACAAGAAAAAAAGTTTGTAACCATGTTAAGCGTTGGATGTTAACTAGACTTGTGGTAATCATTTTGCGATATATACATATGCAAATCATTATGTTGTACACTTGAAACTAATACAATGTTGCAGATCATTTATATATCAATGAAACTGGAACAAAAATGTCCAACCGCTCCTCTCTCAACAATAAAATAAATAAATGGAACTGCAACTCTACAACTGTATCTGCCCTGCAGCAAAAAGTAAGGAAACCCTTCACTGCTCTCATAGAAATGATGATTTTTCTATCTATGTTCTGAGCTGGGCACTTAAGACCATCAAATTTCCCTTTTCCTTTTGTAGACTTTCTAAGCCCACCTAGCACAGTCACATAACCCCCTTCATTGTAGTCACCATTGTCATCATAGTAACTAAATATCACAGCCACCTGGTTGCTCAACAACTTGCTGTCATACTTCCTGGTATTTATAATTAAACTCATACTGTATTGTGTAAAATCCCTCTACATTTGAAGCTTTGTTTCTCTTTTCTATTACTGACAATTAAATGTAGACTTATTATAAAGCTGAGTAACTCAAGGAAATTAGTCCTTATGGAAATTACACTTTTTTAACAAAAAGAGTAAGCACCTGCAGTTTTACCAATGTGGAATTACACTCAGCCATTGTATGCTATAGCTTTTCCAATGAACCATGGGAAGAATCTTTTAATTCTTAAAACAAGTGCTACTTCTTACCTTCTGGAGTAAGCCAGGCATGTTTCCTGCTCCCCACAGTGTCTACAAGAAACAGCAGTAACCGTGTGAAGGAATATCATTTCTATTTCCCTCCATGGGTCACCTGGCTGGAGCCAAGAGAATAAAGACATGGGCTGAGTGAAGATGATGGAAAGAAGTGCAGTGTTACCACCAGAGCCTACCAGAGGGTGGAGGTATGGGAGTCAAAGTAGGGAGAGCATCTCCAGGCCAGAGGGGTCAAGGGATGCTGCACAGAGAAGTTGGGCATTGAACTGGAGGACAAGAATTTTTATTTATAAAAATAAAACCTAGTCATTAGAAATCAAATGAGACCAGGAATCAGGAGATCTGGGTCCCCAAATCTGCACTGCTAAGCTATCTCTTTCTGGATGTCAGAGGAAGTCTGTAACTAGATAGGTGTTCCCCAATTTCTCCTCCAGGCCACCATTTTATGTGCATATCTTAAATGACCCCAGCTGAATGTCTCATGGGTGCCACAATTTTTTGTTTCTCTTTGTGTCTAATAGTTTCTCCAGCACAGTCAAATAAAGACACAACATGCCTTTGCAGTGAAGATGATGTTCTCTTTGCCACTGTAATTAGTTTTCCATTATGGCCTCATTTTTCATCTTGCTTTATGTTCTGTGGAGCTGAATCAATCACATCCATCTCCCTCTACTACAAATCACAGTCTGATGGGGTGGAAACAAATTTGGATCCGTTTTAAACCCTTAAAACAAAATACTTAAGTGAATTGTCAGATATTCCAACCCAGAAGTAGGATGTGTTTATAGAAATGATTTCTCTAGATGGTTGCTGTCTTATTCTGAAACGTCAGAACTCTTCATCTTACCACCTGACCCCATTTCAATCATGTGCCCTGAGTCAGTAGGACCATCTCCCCACTCAGCTAGGTGTTCCAGATAGCAATGTCCACACTGTCAGGAACACAGAAAACCCTTTTCTAGCTTTGGAAGTTGTTTCTGAAATTCTAGGGCTCAGGTGACTTGGTGTTTACCACTGTTATTTTGTTGTTGTCTAGTTTGCAAGATTTTGACATATAGTGGAAGAATCCATTTACCCCAAACAAAATAAAATCTAAAACCCCTACCTAAGTGGGAATGTAAAGTGGTACAGCCACTATGGAGAACAGTATTGAGATTGCTTAAAACACTAAAAATAAAGCTGCCATATGATACAGCAATCTCATCCCTGGGTATATATCTGGAGAAAATTCGAAGAGATACATGCACCCCAATGTTCATAGCAGCCTTATTTACAATAGCCAAGACATGGAAGCAACCTAAATGTCCATCGACAGATGAATGGATAGAGAAGATGTGGTGTATATATATACAATGGACTATTACTCAGCCATAAAAAGAGTGAAATAATGCCATTTGTAGCAACATGGATGGATGTAGAATTGTCATGGTAAGTGAAGTAATTAAGAAAGAGAAAGACAAATATCATATGATATCACTTATATGTGGAATCTAAAATATGATACACATGAACTTATCTATGAAACCGAAACAGACTCATAGACATAGAAAATAACTTTATGGTTACCAAAGGGTAAAGAGGGGAGAGGGATAAATTAGTATAGCAGATACAAGCTACTATATATAAAAACAGATAAATAACAAGGTCCTACTCTATAACACAGGGAATTATATTCAATATCCTATAATAAACCATAATGGAAACACATTAAAAAAAAAAGCAAAGTAAAACAACAACAACAACTAACTAAATAAATAAATAAATAAAACCCCTACCTAAGGAAAGCCCTAAGATGTTGGGTTCCCGAGTGTCACCAAGCTCTCACTTGGTGGCCTAATCACCTACTTGGCCTTGTAAGATTCTCTGGTGACAAGGAGGGCTGGTGGCAAGCTGCCGCTTCTACCGCTGTGTGTGTGCAGAGTTGATGCAGGAACACTCAGGCCTATACTATCATCTGCAGTTCACTGGCTCCTATCAAATGGTTCCATGAAGCAGGAACTACCATCACCAGCACATTACAGGTGAGAAAACAATGGTCCCAGCGTTCAATGACTCATCTCTCCCAGGTCATAAAGAGGGGAAGCTTGGGGCCTAGATGCAGGCTGGAGTCTGACTTCCTGGGACACAAACTGAGCAACTGAGGTCCAGCTGGCAGGCTGTCCTGAGGGTGCCTTCCATCCACCCACAGTCCCGAGGGCACCAAAACTTAATCCAAGTCACTCAGCTTATTCCCCAAAGCCAGTGACTCTGTTTTTTGATTACCTTCCTCTCTTGTGAGTACCAGGACCAGAAACTTGGGAGTCATTCTTTACTGCTTTCTCACCCTCATGCCTTACAATCAAGGAATTAGCAAATTCAAAGGTTTTACTCCCTAATATTCACCACTGCATTATTTGCCTCCTTAACATTTCATTTAAAGGCAGTGTTGAGCACAAATTCTGGATTGAGATTACTTATTTTTTTAATTGAGAGTAAACTTTATTAAAATTACTTTCCAGAAAATATATTCAGTAAATATGGTAATATAGCAACAAACTTGTGCTCATAAACCTTTGAAATTTTTAAGAAATCGTCAGTAATGTTGATTAGGAAACTCTTTCATCGGCGGAAAGAAATTCATTCTGTCTCCAGAATTGTATCACCTAGGAGTTTCCTGGCTTCCTTCCAATGATGCCTCTTGAATAGCTGTGTGACCTTGGGTTAGGTACTTAACTTCTCTCTGCTTCAATTTCCTCACCTTTAAAAAGGAGTTACTTCATAGGGTTGTGTGACAATTAATATATGTAAAATTCTTAGAATAGTACATGCAAAAAGTAAGCAATCTATATCATTATGTACATGTTTGCTAATGTGTAATTGTGGCTGATTCTTGGGTAGTATGCTCTTCCTACACCCAGATTCAAAAGCAAGAACTCTTTAGGCATTTTTCTGAAGACACTGTTATCCAGGCAATTCAAGAGCACAGGAGCATGTTGATAACCCTGTGCACTTGACTGGGAGAGAGCACGAGGACTCAGTGTCACAGACTAGGTAGAGAAACTAGGTTTGGGGAGGGTGGGAGCTGGAGGAAGGTGCCTAGAATAGAGGCTGGAGCCCAGAGAGATGCAGGGAAGTAGAGGCAGGCAGCACCAGGAGCAGAGAAGACCAGCTGGACTCAAGGCCTCTAACCAGGGGGGAAGTTCTGGAGAACCGGTGCCTTCTTTCAGAGCAGTAGCTGTCCTCAGCTTCTCTAAAAAAGACTTTGACAAGAGTTGTTCATCAGGAGACCAGGAGCCTAGCCAAATACTTCAGAACAAAGCCACCAGCTTAGTAGGAAACTAGGTGTTGAAGAGAACAGAAGAGAAAGGGCTGGTGAAAAATGTGTGACTTGGAAGACATTCAGGGGCCGGGGCTTGTCCACAACTGCCAGGACATTGGGACAATGGCAGGGAGGGTATTGTCACCCTCTGAGGTGCATCTTTCCCTGGGGAATGTGAGTCAGGTTCTTCTCTTCTCCCCTCCCTTCCCAGTCTCCCTTGTGATGTGGCCCATGGGCCCCAGTTGCTGACCCTGCCCTCCAGGACCAGCTGCCCTCTCCCTGCTCACCCTACTCCCTCCGCTGCCCTAAGCCCCATCAGTTCCATGGCCCATCATGGTGATGCAACAACAGAAGGCCTGCTCCCACCTCAGGCTTCAGTGCAGGGGTCACCACGACCTTCCATAATCCCATTTGTCCCTGTGTAAGTAAAGCCAGAGCCATCCCATTGTGCTGAGGAATCAAAGCAAAGCCAAGCTGGGAGGCAATTTTGCTGGTGGAGTACCAGCAGCCAGACTGACTGTCAGGGTCCCTAGGGTGAGGATTACTTTAAATCCTGCTTTGCCAAGTCCATGCTCAGAACAAAAACGTTTCTTTGAAGACTGGAGGACAGAAGACAAGCAAGCTGGAAAGAATATGCACCCTAAATTTCCTCTTTCTCCCTTTATAAATAAATAGGAGGGAGGAGGACAGTTTGGCAGTATCTATTAAAACATAAAATTTTATGATTTGCACAAAGTGTAAGCACCCTCCTAGTGGGAACTTGGCTTTCTTCACTGCTATTCACTGCTATGAACCCCAGAATCTAGAATACTATGTGCAAAATATCCCACTTCAAAATATTTGTGGAATCAACCTAAACTTATAACTCAACCCTTTTTCTCCTCAGAATTCAATAGCACTTTTCAGCTTGTCCTATGTATGGTTTTGAATGACCCTAATATCTCAGTGTGAGATAACAATAAACATCTCTTTCTCAGTCACCCAACATGGGGCTTTGGGTCAGTTCTGGTCCTCTCTGCATGTGCTCACGTTCTGGAGCCATGGTGTAGGGAGAAGCAGCCTTTATCTCAGATGTGCTGGTCCCAAGGCAGAATGGAGAGATGGACCACACTGCCACAAGCAGAGCATCCATTCTGATGTGGCAACCGCCACGTGTCCAAGGCCAGTGATGGGACAGGGAATGTGATTTGCCTGCTGAGAAGCATGGCAGGGGCAGGATAAAAATGATATGTGAATCATTAGAACACAACCTACCACATGATCATAAGGAAACCCAATACGAACAAGCAGGCATGGCCAATGGTGGCTTTCAGAGCCTAGTTTGTGAACAGTAAGAAAATTGGAACATACTATCAATAATGGAATGGATAATGCATGCTAGAGAATATACTGTAGCAGTTGGACATGATAAGGTAGAGTTTTATGGAATGAACAAACCCAAAAACATCCTACTGAGTGAAAAAAAACACATTGCAAAATGATATCTAAAAAAGCAAACAAAACCCATTACTTTTAGTGGGTACAATTATGTGTCTACATGCCTTTAAAAAGTATGGCAATATGGTAGATCTATTTTTAACTTTTGTGAAGCACCTCCATATTGTTTTCCATAGTGGCTGAACCAGTTTACATTCCCACCAACGGTGCACAAGGATTTCCTGTCCTCTCCAATACTTGTTATCTATCAATACATCTTCTTGATCATGGCCATTCTAACAGGTGTGGGGTGATATCTCATTGTGGATTTGATTTGCATTTCCCTTATGATTCGTGATGTTGAGTGTCTTTTCATGGGCCTGTTGGTCAAGTGGAATATTATTCAGCCATGAGAAATGATATCCTGCCATTTGTGCCAACATGGATGGATCTTGAGAGCATTATGCTAAGTGAGATGAGTCAGAGAAAGAAAGACAAATATTATATGATGTCACTTGTATGAGGTATCCAAAAAAGGCAAACTCAGAAAAACAGAGTAAAACAGTGGTTACCAGGGGACAGGGAATGGAGGGATAGGACACATGTTTAAGGCTGCAAACTTGCAGCAAGTAGTACACAGCAGAGTGTATATGGACAGCAGTATTGTATTATAATCTTCAAACAGGCTAAAAGAGTAGAACTTAAGTATTCTGATCGCTAAAAAGAAATGATAAATATATAACATGATAGAGATGATTATTAATTATCACTACAATGGCAATCATATTACAATATACAAATGTATTAAATCAACATGTTGTACACCTTAAACTTACACAATGTTATAGGTCAGTGGTCCCCAACATTTTGGCACCAGGGACCAGTTTCATGGAAGACAATTTTTCTGTGGACGGTGGTGGGGGTGGTGGTATGGTTCAGGCCGTAATGCGAGCGATGGGGAGCAAACAAATGAGGCTTCACTCGCTCACCCACAGCTCACCTCCTGCTGTGCAGTCCAGTTCCTAACAGGCCAAGGACTGGTACCAGTCCTCGGCCTAGGGGTTGGGGAACCCTGTTATAGGTCAAATGTATTTCAATTTTTAAAAAGATAAGTATGGCAAGATATTACCAAACCAATAGATGGCAGGGTGAAATGCTGGTGGGGGTTGGGGTGGGGAAAGTTTCAATAAACACCAGGATAGAACTGCTATTCTTTTCACGTGAGGGGATTTGCTTACACTGTTCTGCCCAAGAAGATAAGAAAAACTAATTTTTATGGAGACTACCTCTTCATCTAGTTAGACAAAAAGGACAATTGAAAAATGGCCAGATGGCTTTGGTTATTGAAGCCAATTCCAATGTTAACAAGTTCCTTTAAAAGTGAATCTGAAATTGGGGGCTAAATTTGGTTTAATGAAATGTTAAAATTTTTGGCAATGGTTCGCTTTTTCATGGGAATAATTCTGATTTAACTCCAAAAGGTTGTGTGAGTGCTTCTGGGTCACTCCACATTTCTCCCTGGACCCTAGTGGGAGCTCTGAGCCACTGGGCTCCTAGTCACTAGGTGATCTGTGTTCATTCTGCTATCTCTAATTTTAAGGAATAAAAAGGAGCATGTGAACTTTCCTATCCTCAATGAACTCTGGTTGAACCTGACAGATGTTGGAGCTTTTTATTTCCTCCTCGAGCAAGGCTTAATGGCGATTTTGTTACCAGGGTAATCACCATCACTCTGTTTGCTCTATTAATCTAGGCTCTGTAAGTGTTGACAGTAGATATATAAATGCAGCTTAAGTATCCATTTTCCATGGACTTATCAGCTTGGGTTTCCATTTTACAGTTTTATTCTCTAATATCAGTCCTCTAATTTAAAAAACAATAGAAAAGTCTGCCACTGCTTTAGCTGTAAATCACAAACTTGGGGAAAGGAACTGTACTTGTTTGTTGGGCTGTTTCATGATGAGGCTATTGCTCTAACTAAACACTTCTCAAGATGTCTGGGCTTTGGAGTCACACAGAACTCCATTCACTCACTTCCTGACAGGGAAGAACCATCACTGGACTTCTTTGAGCCTGTTTACCTCCCCAGTAGTGCAGAGATAATTACTACCTGACACAACATCATTATGAGGATTAAATAAGATGATGTAAGTGTGAAAAGTACTGACCTACCATCTTGAATATAAGACATGTTCCCTAAATGTTAGTTTCCAAGATTCTGTCTCAGATTTTGTGTTGGAAGATGGGTGATACTGACAGGGATTAAGTTACTCCCTGTCAGTTGCATCAAAGTGAATGTGGGGCATACCACAAGGGTGAGTAGAGGAATTGCCCTCTACTGAACGGGAGGGAAGTGTTCAGGGTGGGAAGTGGATGCTTCCAGACCCACATTTCTCCACACACTGATAGCCTGCTTTCATCACCACAGACCTCAGGGCAGCTGTCCACTGAGCCTGTGGAACCACCAGTGTTGGCAGCCCCTGGACTCCAGGCTGAAAATTGGGTGAGATACTGGACAAGAGGTGTTAACCAATGCAAGTTTCTGTGCCAGACACACAGTGAGGCCAAACAAACTGAAAAATCAGAGTTTGGAGCAGAGAAAGTTTTATTGCAGGTCCATGCAAAGAGCCAGGTGTCTTGTACCCTCCCAAACCCCAAACTCCCCAAAGGGTTTCAGCAAAGGATTTTAAAGGCAAGGTGAGGGAGGGGCATGGTTAGTTGTTGCAAACTTCTTGGTATAGTTCTTGCAGCTGTCCACATAGATCAGATAATGATATTCCTGTAAACCTCCAACAAGACAAATGTTATTCTCTTTTCTGCAACTTTTTATCTCTATATGAATGGGAAAGTGTTATACCTTTAAAAGGTCAGAGCCTTGAATGGGTTATCCTGTATATTTCAGGCTGTAGGCAACATTCTTTTAGTGATTAACTTATAGCAAAAGCAGTAGAATACAAAGGTTAAAGTAAAAGAAACAGGTCTAATATGGAGTCAGACTTTTTTTCTTTCCTACTACGGAGAAATTCTATTCTTCTTTTCCACCTCAAAACACGAGAACTTAGCTAGACATTTTACCTTTCAGGGTCTCAATGTTCTCATCTGAGAAATTAGGGTTTAAGTTAAATAACCTCTGAGATTCCTTCCAGGACACACAGACAAATAATGACCCTGGGGTTCTAGTCCGCTGATAATATAAAGAACACAACTAATTGGTAGGTGCAGTGTAACTGGACAGCGACTCACCAGCAGTGGATTCTTGGCTTCCTGAAGCTGCTTCTTTCTAGGATCCCACTCTCAGAAAATCACAATTTCTTTATTGATTCCCAAGTTCTCTCCTGCAGAAATTTGCTTTCCCATGTACAAAAAAATGTGGTTACACCACTGATTGAGTCTACCTTGTAGTAAATCCTCTGGGAGACAAACTGACAAGGAATGTTAGATTGACTGTGCTTAACTGTTTAATGACCTTTTTTTGTTTGTTTGGCTAACTCTAGACAGAGCACTAGAGTTATATGACCTACTTGTCTAAGAGCAGACAGAAAAGAGCACAAATACATTTTCAGCTTCAACAACCAGCTGGTGATATACTGGAAGCTTCATACCCATAATGATATTAGTGTAATAGGGAAGAACAAATCTGACTCCATATTGAATCTATTCCATTAGCTCTAAACCTTGTACTCTGTTGCCTGTGCTTAGTCATACTGACTCTGCACCTTTTGTAAAAGAATGTCGCCTATAGCCTGAAATATATAGAATATCCTATTCTCAGGGCTCTAACTTTTAAGAGTTCATTCATGCAGAGATATAAATTGAAGAAACATTTGTCTTGGAGGTTTATAGGAACGTCATGATCTGACCATGACCTGACCTACATGGACAGCTGTGAGAACAAAGGATTCCTACACCAAGAAATTTGCAATAACTAACCACACCCCTCCCCCACCTTGCCTTTAAAAATGCTTTGCTGAAACCTTTTGGGGATTTTGAGGTTTTGGGGGGTATGAGCCACCTGTCTCCTTGTATGGCCCTGCAGTAAACCTTTCTGTGCTCCAAACTCCAACATTTTGGTTGGAGTGTGCCTCACTGTGCGTCAGGCACACAAACTTGTGTTTGGTAACATTAGTATATTCAAACTCAAAACAGAGCAAATGAGGGTGCCCTACATTCTGGAGTCCAGTTGGTTTGTGTTCAGATTCTGACTTGTTTACTTGTTAACTATGTCACCTTGGATAAACTTATCAGCTATTGAACCTCAGATTTCTCATCAGTAAAATAAGAATAAGCCCTTGCCTTACAAGGTTTTGTGTAAACTAGAAATGGTACCTATAAGCCACAGCACACAGTGAGTGTCCCTCCTCTGTGGGCATCAGCACCATCTCTGAGCACCATGTGGGGCATTGCAGGATGCTAATGTCTTGTCTCTGTTCTCTGCACTTATGTGATGGTCAGCATATGGTTAGTTTCTCAAAGTCCATTTCTTCATGTTTAAAAAAGGTTAACAATAGTATATACCTCTCAGAGTTGACATGAAATGCACTTGGCAGAGTGAGTCCTGGCAAATATCAATAATTAGTGCTCAACTCATAATTGCTACTATACATTATGTGTCCACTTTCCCCTACATCTTCTATTAGGTTCAATAATGTTACATTTAGCAGAATCTTTCTTAGCTGACCCATGTCATTCTCCAAATAATTTTTGTTCAATTAAGTGATTGAAATAAGCCCAAAGCTGTAAAGCAGTCTGTGATGTCGGAGGTTGTGCTAGGAGTTACCACACCCTCCCCTTCCTGCTGACATTTCATGCTCAACAGGAAAAACACTGCACACGTTTTTCTGTCCAGAAAAAAAAAAACTTATGTTTGCCTCTGCTATCTTCCTGCCCCACACAGCTGGTTTCATTTGCCACGCACAGGACCAGGTAACAGATGAAAACATGGAAAGACAAGTGTCTGACAAGATGATATCTAAATAGGAAGTTGCATTTCAAACGTGCCTCTGAGGTAGAAGTATTCTTTAAAGAACAGTTCTTTTCATTTTTTTTCATATTTCTACTATGAGCTTTCACTCTGAGATGAAAAGGAAGTCACCTTGCAACAAGCTTTTCTTTCCATTTTCTGTGCTATTTTTATACTATTTTTCTACTAGTCAACACTGCAGTTCTTTTTCCCCCAGTCTTGATGCCTTTCTGACTACACATTATTATCACTTTGTCTTTGGAACTGATCTCTAGAAGCCCAGAATCTTGCATCTTAATTTCTAGTCCAGGCAATGCTTTCTTACCTTTTGACTGTCTGCCTCTGACTTCACTTTTCACTTGCATCTCCTTGGGACAGATGGCTCATTAAAAAAAAAAATATCACTAGATTTTATTTCTTAGAGAAGTTTTAGGTTTACAGTTTTAAAAACTGAGTGGATACTGCACAAATTTTGCATGTATCCCCTCTCCCAGTGCAAAGTTTCCCCTATTATTATTTTAACAGCTTTATTGAGGTATAATTGATATACAAAAAGCTGCATATAGTTAATGTATACAATTTGATGAGTTTGATATACCTGTGGAACCATCACCACAGCCAAGGTAAGCTCCAAAATGTTCCTGTGCCCCTTTGTATTTTTTATAATGTGGTAAGTGCACTTAACATGAGTTCTATACTCCTAACAAACTTTTAAGTGACTAACACAGTATTGTCAACTACAGATACTGTGTTGTATGGCAGATGTCTAGAACTTACTCATCTTGCCTAATTCGCTCTTTTTAATCGAATGCATTTTACTTTAAAACGTTGCCTTCCATTGCTTATCTGTCAATGGTAAAAGTTAAAATACTTGGGACCCATTCCCATAAGGTACATTTTAGATCTTGGTCCCTTGAGATGCTTCCTACAGGGGCTATTTAAGAATGAGGCTGGGTAAAGAGAGGAGCGAGACACAGAGGGGCAGACACCATAGATGCTGGGCTTTTTTTGAGATGTTTTGTTTAATCTTTCTTCTCTATCTTTGCCCTTGGTGTCATCTCACCCTTACAAGTTGATATTTGCTGGGAAAGAATGACATCTTAGCTTGGTTTCCCTGGAAAGCAAAGCCAGAGGCAAAAGTTATACATTGCCATTTACAGAACACAATTCCAGGAGGGAAGGAGAGAGAACTGGCTGCCTGGTGCAAATAACAGCTGACTGCTCAATGTTGTGGGCCTATCTGCTGGGAATGCCTGAATCTCAGGGCCTCCCAAACAGAGGAGGAAGAAGGAAGAACGGGTTAACAGATCCTCACCTCCTATCAGTCAGAGGGTCATCCTTATAGTATTTTGATGCTCTGCATTTCCAGTGGCATGGATGTGGGCTCTTACACCTCAGCATGAGTAGATAAACCCAGTGAAGTCACTGCCTCTGAGACAGTGGGTCTGGGACTGTGCAAGGACCTGGAGGCAAGAGGATTTGATGCAACACAGTCTGGTAGGTGGAGTAGGGGAGAAACACTGCAAATGTCTCTGGCATTCAGATCACTAAGCCAGAAGCAATCAAGGCCCAAAAGACTTAGGAAAAGACTTTGACCTTCCTTCTAACTGCCTGAAAAGAATTTAGACAGAGGGCCTGTTATAGGAATAGAGTGATTACCAGAGATGTCTGCAGAGAATATGGGCTACATGTGGTGAGGAGACTCTTAGAGTTCAGAGTCCACTCTGTGTCCCATTGTCTCTGCTGGCTTAGCAAACATTTATTTATCAAATGTTTGCTCTTCCATCTCCATGTGAACTGCCATCTTCCTCTTTGAAGTCCCAAACCTTTACCCCAACATCCTTTTTTATCTCTAGCTGAAGATGGTTTGTAAGATGAGGGTTTTGGCCATTTGGGGAGCTACTCAGTTTTCCTGGGTCTCTCCCATGTATACGTGTTATTAAACTTTTGTTGTTGTTTTGTTTTTTTGTGGTATGCCGGCCTCTCACTACTGTGGCCTCTCCCGTTGCGGAGCACAGGCTCTGGACGCGCAGGCTCAGTGTCCATGGCTCACGGGCCCAGCCACTTTGCGACATATGGGATCTTCCCGGACCGGGGCACGAACCCGTGTCCCCTGCATCGGCAGGCGGACTCTCAACCACTGTGCCACCAGGGAAGCCCTTATTAAACTTTTGTTCTATTTTTCTCCTGTTAATCTGTCTCATGTCGATTTAATTATTAGACCAGCCAGAAAAACCTAGAAGGGTAAGGGAAATTTTATTCCTCCCCAACAGTGGTGATGTTTGGCCATTTTCGAGGGAGACTCTAAATCACAGACAGAAATCGTGTCTTCACAAAAACAACCTGGCTGAAGCACAGCCAGAGTGAGATTCGATGTATTCATAACCACAAGTAAGCTACATAAGTAAGCATGAAGTCTTCATGATAGAAATTCAATGAATTTCTGGTTCTAGATTTCAACCTAGGAGGCTCCTGAACTCATCCTCCTTTGGACAACCAAATCAACAGCTATATACAGAACAATCCTCTCTGAAAGAAATCCAGACACTAGCTGAGTGACTCCTACACATCAGAAGAACAAGAAAAAAATCCATATCAAAATGGGTAGGAGAGGCAGAGACACAGTCTCACCACAACTGCACATCCTGCATGGCAGTGTATGATCAGGAGCAAAATCACAACTCCCAACTTCTCCCTGAGGAGCAAAGGGTTTGGGATCTAGCACCCCAACTTTTAAGACTTCCACCTGAGGGTCAAGCCCCCAAAACATGTAGCTCTGAAAACCAATGGAGTTTGCATTCATGAGACCCACAAGACTATAGTAAAAAAAGAAACAGTTCTTAACAGGCTTGTGAGGACTCTTGTTCTAATTTAAAAAATTCAAGGGGCCTGCTGCCATCCTCTTTGGAGATGGGGGAGGCTGATGGGCACTGTCTTCATGCTGTCCCTCTGCCCTGCCCTAGGTCACCAGCATCTCCTTGGAAAGAGTTTGTGTGCATGTCTGGTGCCCCAGCTTTTGTGGCTGTCACTCAGGGGAGGCACCCCTTAATCCCTTGGGTCTGTTGGCCAGCGTTCCCACAAGATTGTACCAAACAAACAGTCCTTAACCAGCTCTTCACCCAGAGCTCAGAGCAGAGGAAGCAGTCACAAATGTTCATCTCCCAGCGTTTCCTTACTTGCATTTCCTAGTAAAGAGTGCCTCAAAATCACAACCAGACCCTCTATAATATTGGCATCCTAACTAGAAAATGGAGCAGGATGATCGGCCAATTGTGGTTGTATTATCTGATTACCTCACAGACTTAGGATGAAGAAGAACCACAAAACACAAACTTTTTGAGGGCAGGGGTTTCTATTCTCTTTTGTTCATGACATTATTCTCAGCCTGGCATACATTAGTCACTCAATAAATATTTGCTGAGTGACAAAATGACTAAAATGAGTGAATAATATGGACACATGCACAGAAAAGAAGCTAGTTCATCTGTGGAAAGGGCCTGGACTTTGTTTGCTGAGTGAGGAGAAAAGAAAGCCCTGGTGATAAGAAACCAAACAGGGCACTAGAAGAACCAGAAAACAGGCACACTCTTCCAGAGTGGATGGAGCAAGGGAGACTTCTAAACCCCGGGGGCAGGAGTCATCTCCCTAGGAAAATGCAGGCGTGGGGACTTGAGGGTGGCCCTTCTTTAAGGCTATACAAACACGACCACCAACTAGACTTAACTGCTATTTGCACCCCAAACATCAACACTGGAAAACTCTTTCTTCTCAAATGCACACAGATCACTCACTGAGACAGACCAGATTCTAGGTCACAAAATAAACCATGATGAAGTTAACAGAACAGAAATCATACAAAGTATGTGCCAGATCATAATATAATTAAACTAGAAATCAATAAGAGTATCCAAAAAGCCTTCAAATATTTAGACAACACACTTTTAAATAACTGAAGGATCAAAGAGGAGGTCTCAAGGGACTTTTTTTAATGAAATAAAGGAAAATGAAAATACAACATGTCAAATTTAGTGGGCTGTACCTAAAACAATGGTTAGGAGGAAATTTATAGCATTGAATGACCATTACAGAAAATAAGAAAGCTCTCAAGTCAATTTTCTAAATATCCACCTAGAGAAACTATTGGGGAAAAAAGCAAAATAAATCCAAAGCTAGCAGAAGCAGCAAATTATAAATATGAGAGCAAAAATTATCAAAGGAGAAAATAAGAAAATCAATAAAACTAAAAGCTGATGCTTTAAAAAGATTTTTACAAGATTGATAAAATCTACCAGATTGACAAAAAAAAAGAGAGAAAAAAACACAGACTTCTAATATCAGAAATAAAAAAGGGAACATTAGTACTGACTTCATAGACACTAAAAAGATAAATAGGCAATACTACAAACAACTCTGTGGCCATAAATTCAACAAATTAGACAAAATGGACTAATTCCTTAAAGACAAAATCCCATCAAAATTTACTTAAAAAAGATAATATGCATAGCCCTATATCTATTTTTTAAAGTAGACTTTTCAGTTAAACATGCTCCCTCTCCCTAAAGAAAAAGAAAGAAAACTCTAGGTCCATATGATTTCACTAGCAAATTCTATATGATCTCTTCAAGAAAATAGAAAACAGTTCCTAACCTGCTTTATAAGACTAGTATTACCCTAATACCCAAAAAAGACAAAGAAATCACGAGAAGAAAGACTAGAAACCAAAATCCCTCATGATCATAGATGTAAAAATCTTCAACAGAGTATTAATAATAAATTGAACACAGAATATATAAAAAGGATATTATGTCACTAGTTCATGCTAGAATGGAAGATTGGCTCAGTATTTGAAAATCAATCAATATAATACACTATATTAAAAGACTAATTAGAAAAACCATATGATGATCATTAATTGATGCAGAAAAAGCATTCAATACAATTCAATATCCGTTCATGAAAAAAAAAAAACTCTAAGCAAATGGAATTAAACAAAACTTGCTTAACCTAATAAAGATTATCCACAAAAGAAACCCCACAGTTACCATCATGCTTAATGGTAAAAGATGCAGTATCTCCCCTACCCCCCAGAATCTGGAACAACTTTGTCCTGGAAGCCCCAGCCAATGAGATAAAGAGGGGAAAAAAGCAAAGGAAAAGAAACAAAGTTGTTTTAATTGCCAGGCATCATGATTGTATATAGAAAATTCAAAAGAATCTACCAAAAAAAGCTACTAGAACTAACGTCAGTTTAGCAAGTTCATCTTTATACATGACCAATATACAAAAGTCATCTGTACTCTTTAGTAGCTTAGGTACCAGCATGAAAAATTGGGATTTGAAATGATAAAACCATTTCCAATAGCAATACACACACACACACATGCAATGTACCTAGGTACAAATCGAACAGAACAAGTGCAAGATTTGTATGCTGAAAACTGCAAAACACTGATGAAAGAAAAAAAATTATTTTTTAAATTCTAAATGAAGAGGTATAATATGTTTAAGGATCAGAAGAATTTTAAGAAGATTTTTAAGATGTTAATTCTTCACTACATGATCTGTAGATGCATCACAGTCTTAAATAAAATCTCAGTAAACTGTTGTAGATATTGGTAAGCTAATTTTAAAATTTATATGGAAAGTCAAAGAAATAAGAGTGGCCCAAATAAATCTGAACAAGAACAAAGTAGGAAGACCCAGATGATCCACATGAAGTTTATGAAGAATGATAGATCAAGGAACAAAAATGGAATCCAGAAGTAGACTCGCACAAATATAGTCAACTAATTTTTGACAAAGGTGCTGAAACAATTTAATGGACAAAGGACAATCGTCAATAAATGGTGCTGGAACAATTGGACATTCACATGCAAAAAAATGAACTGACACATACCTCACACTTTATACAAATGGGTCATAGACCGAAATATAAAATTTTAATTACAAAACTTCCAAAAGAAACCATAGAAGAAAACCTGATACAATAAAAAAGTCATTAAAAAAAAAAAGTTATGACCTGTAAAAGAAAAAGCTGAGAAATTGGACTTTGTCAAAATTAAAATCTTAGCTCTGGGAAATACATTGTTAAACAAATGAACATACAAGACACGGACTGGGAGAAAAACATTTTAAAAGTTATTTTTATGATAAAGGACTTGTGTCTAGAATATACAAAGAAATCTTAAAAACTCAACCGTAAGAAAATAAAGCATGCAATTTTGAAAATTGGGCAAAATATCTGAGCAAACACTTCACCAAATAAAATATAAAGGTCACAAATAAGCATATGAAAAGATGTTCATCTGACAAAGTTGACAATATTTGTCATTAGGGAAATGAAAATTAAGCCCACAATGAGATACCACTACACACTGATTAGAATGACAAAACAAACAAAAGAGGACAATACCAAATATTGGCAACAATACAGGGCACCAGGAAATCTCATTCCTCACTGGTGGAGATACAAAATGATAGCACCACTTTGGAAAACAGCTTGTTATAAAATTAACCATACAATCAAGCATTCCCATTACTAGGTGTTTACTCAAGTGATTGAAAGCCTTTGCTGATACAAAAACCTGTATAAAAATGTTTATGGCAGCTTTTTTCATAGTACCTCCAAACTCTAAACAGGCAAGATGTCCTTCACCCCATAATGGATAAACAAACTGTGAGAGTCCATAAAATGGAATAATACTTAGCAATAAACAAAAATGGACTACTGATTCACTCAAGAACATGGATGAGTCTTAAAGGCCTTTTGCTAAGTAAAGAAGTCTAATCCAAAAGTCAAACCCCATGGCACGTTCTGAATCAGTATCTCTGGGCGAGGCCTGGGAATTTGTATTTTCTAGCCTGTTCCCTGATGTTGATGCTACCGACTTCAGGCCACATGTGAGTGGCTCTCTTCAAACATGTATCCACCCTATTGGCCAAAAGTCTTGATTGACAGATCTATAAGGCAAGGACACAGATGCTGAAAAGGGAAAAAAAAAACTTATGCATATAGGGATGTAATTGCAAAAACTTAAATACATTCTATCTTTTGGTTTATGTATGTGTCTCTGAATAGACAGGGGCATGGGGAAAATATTTTCTTCAGTTTTACATTCTCACAACTTAGTACAACTATAATCAATTAGTAGGGACTAAATATATAGATTAACTGTGTGAATGGAGTCACAAAGCTAGAGCCCTCTTTCTTCACTAGTATTTAACGTTGGGAAACACTTAACTCCTCTCTCACTTTATCCAACTATAATATGCGAATAATAATAGTAACCGACATTACAGTGTTCTTACAAGGATACAAGGAGTTAATACATGTAAGTTACAAGAAGTGTGCCTGACACTTAGCAAGTGCTCAGTAAATGTGAGTTGTTATTTCATTCTGCAGAAAAATATAAATAGTAATATAAATAATATAAATTTTGTTCAGTAACTAACTACATTGGAAGGAAAAGCATATGTGCTGTTTTGTTGCTAGGGAAATACAACTTGCACCAGCAGACTGATTGAATAAAACATTTTCAGAGATCTTGGGACTAGCACTAGCTTTTATGTTGCCAGAAGTAATTGTGATTGAATTTTTCCTCCTCTTGAAGTTTCTATTTTTTTTTTTTAACATCTTTATTGGAGTATAATTGCTTTACAATGGTATGTTAGTTTCAGCTTCACAACAAAATGAATCAGTTATATATATACATATATTCCCATATCTCTTCCCGCTTGCGTCTCCCTCCCTCCCACCCTCCATATCCCACCCCTCCAGGCGGTCACAAAGCACCGAGCTGATCTCCCTGTGCTATGCGGCTGCTTCCCACTAGCTATCTACCTTACGTTTGGTAGTGTATATATGTCCATGCCTCTTTATCGCTTTGTCACCGTTTACACTTCCCCCTCCCCATAGCCTCAAGTCCATCCTCTAGTAAGTCTGTGTCTTTATTCCTGTTTCACCCCTAGGTTTTTCATGACATTTTTTTTTTTAAAATTCCATATATATGTGTTAGCATACGGTATTTGTCTCTCTCTTTCTGACTTACTTCACTCTGTATGACAGACTCTAGGTCTATCCACCTCATTACAAATAGCTCAATTTCGTCTCTTTTTATGGCTGAGTAATATTCCATTGTATATATGTGCCACATCTTCTTTATCCATTCATCCGATGATGGACACTTAGGTTGTTTCCATCTCTGGGCTATTGTAAATAGAGCTGCAATGAACATTTTGGTACATGACTCTTTTTGAATTATGGTTTTCTCAGGGTATATGCCCAGTAGTGGGATTGCTGGGTCATATGGTAGTTCTATTTGTAGCTTTTTAAGGAACCTCCATACTGTTCTCCACAGTGGCTGTATCAATTTACATTCCCACCAACAGTGTAAGAGGGTTCCCTTTTCTCCACACCCTCTCCAGCATTTATTGTTTCTAGATTTTTTGATGATAGCCATTCTGACTGGTGTGAGATGATATCTCATTGTAGTTTTGATTTGCATTTCTCTCATGATTAGTGATGTTGAGCATTCTCTCATGTGTTTGTTGGCACTCTGTATATCTTCTTTGGAGAAATGTCTATTTAGGTCTTCTGCCCATTTTTGGATTGGGTTGTTTGTTTTTTTGTTAGTAAGCTGCATGAGCTGCTTATAAATTTTGGAGATCAATCCTTTGTCAGTTGCTTCATTTGCAAATATTTTCTCCCATTCTGAGGGTTGTCTTTTGGTCTTGTTTATGGTTTCCTTTGCTGCGCAAAAGCTTTTAAGTTTCAGTAGGTCCCAATTGTTTACTCTTGTTTTTATTTCCATTACTCTAGGAGGTGGGTCAGAAAGAATCTTGCTGTGATTTATGTCATAGAGTGTTCTGCCTATGTTTTCCTCTAAGAGTTTGATAGTTTCTGGCCTTACATTTAGGTCTTTAATCCATTTTGAGCTTATTTTTGTGTATGGTGTTAGGGAGTGATCTAACTTCATACTTTTACATGTAGCTGTCCAGTTTTCCCAGCACCACTTATTGAATAGGCTGTCCTTTCTCCACGGTACATTTCTGCCTCCTTTGTCAAAGATAAGGTGACCATATGTGCGTGGGTTTATCTCTGGGCTTTCTATCCTGTTCCACTGATCTATCTTTCTGTTTTTGTGCCAGTACCATACCGTTTTGATAACTGTAGCTTTGTAGTATAGTCTGAAGTCTGGGAGCCTGATTCCTCCAGTTCCTTCTTTCGTTCTCAAGATTGCTTTGGCTATTCGGGGTCTTTTGTGTTTCCATACAAATTGTGAAATTTTTTGTTCTAGTTCTGTGAAAAATGCCAGTGGTAGTTTGATAGGGATTGCATTGAATCTATAGATTGCTTTCGGTAGTAGAGTCATTTTCACAATGTTGATTCTTCCAATCCAAGAACATGGTATATCTCTCCATCTATTTGTATCATCTTTAATTTCTTTCATCAGTGTCTTATAATTTTCTGCATACAGATCTTTTGTCTCCTTAGGTAGGTTTATTCCTAGATATTTTATTCTTTTTGTTGCAATGGTAAATGGGAGTGTTTTCTTGATTTCACTTTCAGATTTTTCATCATTAGTATATAGGAATGCCAGAGATTTCTGTGCATTAATTTTGTATCCTGCCACTTTACCAAATTCATTGATTAGCTCTAGTAGTTTTCTGGTAGCATCTTTAGGGTTCTCTATGTATAGGATCATGTCATCTGCAAACAGTGACAGCTTTACTTCTTCTTTTCCGATTTGGATTCCTTTTATTTCCTTTTCTTCTCTGATTGCTGTGGCTAAAACTTCCAAAACTATGTTGAATAAGAGTGGTGAGAGTGGGCAACCTTGTCTTGTTCCTGATCTTAGTGGAAATGCTTTCAGTTTTTCGCCATTGAGGATGATGTTTGCTGTGGGCTTGTCATATATGGCCTTTATTATGTTGAGGAAAGTTCCCTCTATGCCTACTTTCTGCAGGGTTTTTATCATAAATGGGTGTTGAATTTTGTCAAAAGCTTTCTCTGCATCTATTGAGATGATCATATGGTTTTTCTCCTTCAGTTTGTTAATATGGTTTATCACATTGATAGATTTGCGTATATTGAAGAATCCTTGCATTCCTGGAATAAACCCCACTTGATCATGGTGTATGATCCTTTTAATGTGCTGTTGGATTCTGTTTGCTAGTATTTTGTTGAGGATTTTTGCATCTATGTTCATCAGTGATATTGGCCTGTAGTTTTCTTTCTTTGTGACATCCTTGTCTGGTTTTGGTATCAAGGTGATGGTGGCCTCGTAGAAGGAGTTTGGGAGTGTTCCTCCCTCTGCTATATTTTGGAAGAGTTTGAGAAGGATAGGTGTTAGCTCTTCTCTAAATGTTTGATAGAATTCGCCTGTGAAGCCATCTGGTCCTGGGCTTTTCTTTGTTGGAAGATTTTTAATCACAGTTTCAATTTCAGTGCTTGTGATTGGTCTGTTCATATTTTCTATTTCTTCCTGATTCAGTCTTGGCAGGTTGTGCATTTCTAAGAATTTGTCCATTTCTTCCAGATTGTCCATTTTATTGGCATAGAGTTGCTTGTAGTAATCTCTCATGATCTCTTTTATTTCTGCAGTGTCAGTTGTTACTTCTCCTTTTTCATTTCTAATTCTATTGATTTGAGTCTTCTCCCTTTTTTTCTTGATGAGTCTGGCTAGTGGTTTATCTATTTTGTTTATCTTCTCAAAGAACCAGCTTTTAGTTTTATTGATCTTTGCTATTGTTTCCTTCATTTCTTTTTCATTTATTTCTGATCTGATTTTTATGATTTCTTTCCTTCTGCTACCTTTGGGGTTTTTTTGTTCTTCTTTCTCTAATTGCTTGAGGTGCAAGGTTAGGTTGTTTATTCAAGATGTTTCCTGCTTCTTAAGGTGGGCTTGTTTTGCTATAAACTTCCCCCTTAGAACTGCTTTTGCTGCATCCCACAGGTTTTGGGTCGTTGTGTCTCCATTGTCATTTGTTTCTAGGTATTTTTTGATTTCCTCTTTGATTTCTTCAGTGATCACTTCATTATTAAGTAGTGTATTGTTTAGCCTCCATGTGTTTGTATTTTTTACAGATCTTTTCCTGTAATTGATATCTAGTCTCATGGCGTTGTGGTCAGAAAAGATACTTGATACAATTTCAATTTTCTTAAATTTACCAAGGCTTGATTTGTGACCCAAGATATGATCTATCCTGGAGAATGTTCCATGAGCACTTGAGAAAAATGTGTATTCTGTTGTTTTTGGATGGAATGTCCTATAAATATCAATTAACTCCATCTCGTTTAATGTATCATTTAAAGCTTGTGTTTCCTTATTTATTTTCATTTTGGATGATCTGTCCATGGGTGAAAGTGGGGTGTTAAAGTCCCCTACTATGAATGTGTTACTGTCGATTTCCCCTTTTATGGTTGTCAGTATTTGCCTTATGTATTGAGGTGCACCTATGTTGGGTGCATAAATATTTACAATTGTTATATCTTTCTCTTGGATCGATCCCTTGATCATTATGTAGTGTCCTTCTTTGTCTCTTCTAATAGTCTTTGTTTTAAAGTCTATTTTGTCTGATATGAGAATTGCTACTCCAGCTTTCTTTTGGTTTCCATTTGCATGAAATACCTTTTTCCATCCCCTTACTTTCAGTCTGTATGTGTCTCTAGGTCTGAAGTGGGTCTCTTGTAGACAGCAAATATATGGGTCTTGTTTTTGTATCCATTCAGCCAATCTGTGTCTTTTGGTGGGAGCATTTAGTCCATTTACATTTAAGGTAATTATCGATATGTGTGTTCCTATTCCCATTTTCTTAACTGTTTTGGGTTCATTATTGTAGGTCCTTTCCTTCTTTTGTGTTTCTTGCCTAGAGAAGTTCCTTTAGCAGTTGTTGTAGAGCTGGTTTGGTGGTGCTGAACTCTCTCAGCTTTTGCTTGTCTGTAAAGGTTTTAATTTCTCCATCAAATCTGAATGAGATCCTTGCTGGGTAGAGTAATCTTGGTTGCAGGTTTTTCTCCTTCAACACTTTCAATATGTCCTGCCACTCCCTTCTGGCTTGCAGAGTTTCTGCTGAAAGATCAGCTGTTAACCTTATGGGGATTCCCTTGTGTGTTATTTGTTGTTTTTCCCTTGCTGCTTTTAATATGTTTTCTTTGTATTTAATTTTTGACAATTTGATTAATATGTGTCTTGGCGTATTTCTCCTTGGATTTATCCTGTATGGGACTCTCTGTGCTTCCTGGACTTGATTAATGATTTCTTTTCCCATATTAGGGAAGTTTTCAACTATAATCGCTTCAAATATTTTCTCAGTCCCTTTCTTTTTCTCTTCTTCTTCTGGAACCCCTATAATTCGAATGTTGGTGCGTTTAATGTTGTCCCAGAGGTCTCTGAGACTGTCCTCAGTTCTTTTCATTCTTTTTTCTTTATTCTGCTCTGCAGTAGTTAGTTCCACTATTTTATCTTCCAGGTCACTTATCCGTTCTTCTGCCTCAGTTATTCTGCTATTGATCCCATCTAGAGTACTTTTAATTGCATTTATTGTGTTGTTCATCATTGCTTGCTTCATCTTTAGTTCTTCTAGGTCCTTGTTAACTGATTCTTGCAATTTGTCCATTCTATTGTCCATTCTATCTCCAAGATTTCGGATCAACCTTACTATCATTATTCTGAATTCTTTTTCAGGTAGACTGCCTATTTCCTCTTCATTTGTTAGGTCTGGTGGGTTTTTATCTTGCTCCTTCATCTGCTGTGTGTTTTTCTGTCTTTTCATTTTGCTTATCTTAGTGTGTTTGGGGTCTCCTTTTTTGCAGGCTGAAGGTTCGTAGTTCCTGTTGTTTTTTGTGTCTGTCCCCAGTGGCTAAGGTTGGTTCAGTGCGTTGTGTAGGCTTCCTGGTGGAGGGTACTGGTGCCTGTGTTCTGGTGTATGAGGCTGGATCTTGTCTTTCTGGTGGGCAGGTCCACGTCTGGTGGTGTGTTTTGGGGTGTCTGTAGACTTATTATGATTTTGGGCAGCCTCTCTGCTAATGGGTGGGGTTGTGTTCCTGTCTTGCTAGTTGTTTGGCATAGGATGTCCAGCACTGTAGCTTGCTGGTCGTTGAGTGAAGCTGGGTGCTGGCGTTGAGATGGAGATCTCTCGGAGATTTTTGCTGTTTGATATTATGTGCAGCTGGGAGGCCTCTTGTGGACCAGTGTCCTGAAGTTGGCTCTCCCACCTCAGAGGCACAGCACTGAGTCCTGGCTGCAGCACCAAGAGCCTTTCATCCACAAGGCTCCTTAATTTGGGATGATTCGTTGTCTATTCAGGTATTCCACAGATGCAGGGTATATCAAGTTGATTGTGGAGCTTTAATCCGCTGCTTCTGAGGCTGCTGGGAGAGATTTCCCTTTCTCTTCTTTGTTCTGACAGTTCCCAGGGGCTCAGCTTTGGATTTGGCCCCGCCTGTGCGTGTAGGTCGCCGGAGGGCGTCTGTTCTTTGCTCAGACAGGACGGGGTTAAAGGAGCCGCTGATTCGGAGGCTCTGGCTCACCCAGGCCGGGGGGTAGGGAGGGTCACGGAGTGCCGGGCGGGCCTGCAGCGGCAGAGGCCGGCGTGACGCTGCAGCCTGAGGCGCGCCGTGCGCTCTCCCGGGGAGCCGTCCCTGGATCCCAGGACCCTGGCAGTGGCGGGCTGCACAGGCTCCCCAGAAGGGCGTGTGGCTAGTGACCTGTGTTCGCACACAGGCCTCCTGGCGGCGGCAGCAGCGGCCTTAGCGTCCCATGTCCGTCTCTGGGCTCCGCACTCTTAGCTGCGGCTCGCGCCAGTCCCTGGAGCTCTCTCAAGCAGCGTTCTTAATCCCCTCTCCTCGTGCACCAGGAAACAAAGAGGGACGTAAAAGTCTCTTGCCTCTCCGGCAGGTCCAGACCCCTCCCCGGACTCTTTCCTGGCGAGCCGCGGTGCACCAACGCCCTGCAGGCTGTGTTCACGCCGCCAACCTCAGTCCTTTCCCGGCGCTCCGACAAAAGCCGGAGCCTCAGCTCCCAGTCCCGCCCGCCCCGGCGGGCGAGCAGACAAGCCTCTCGGCTGGTGAGTGCCGGTCGGCCCGATCCTCTGCGCTGGAATCTGTCCGCTTTGCCCTCCGCACCCCTGTTGCTGTGCTCTCCTCCGCGGCTCCCAAGCTCCCCCACTCCGCCTCCCGAAGTCTCCACCCGCGAAGGGGCTTCCTAGTGTGTGGACACTTTTCCTCCTTCACAGCTCTCTCCCGCTGGTGCAGGACCCGTCCCTATCCTTTTGTCTCTGTTTAGTTTTTTCTTTTGCCCTAACCAGGTACGTGGGGGGTTCCTTGCCTTTTGGGAGGTCTGAGGTCTTCTGCCAGCGTTCAGTAGGTGTTCTGTAGGAGTTGTTCCACGCGTAGATGTATTTCTGGTGTATCTGTGGAGAGGAAGGTGATCTCCGCGTCTTACTCTTCTGCCATCTTCCCGGAAGTCCTGAAGTTTCTATTTTTGAAATACTACAAAGGCATAACATTTTCCAAAACTTTTCCTTCTCTTTATATTGGCGATGAAAATCTCCTTAAATAAATGTAAAAGGCACAATATTGTTTCATTAGCCTCATGTACGGAAAAGACAGTGTCATTATATCTCCACTGGAAGTTATATCAGATTAAAATATAGTTTGCAGGTATGGGCTTCTTTACTTATCCAAATATAAGCACAATGTGATAAGCATTTGACTCAAATGGCAAAATTTATCAAGTTCTATTATACTCCTTTTTCAGTTACAAATAACAGAATAACCCAAATATATGTAGGGTTGGCAAGAGGATGATTTTTTAGTAATTACATTCAATTCTTTAGCTACTACCATAGATTTTATTGCCATAAGCTAAACCACGCTACCTGTGCTCTCTACAAAAGATAGCCACTAGTCACATCTGACTACTTAAATTAAAATTAAACAAAATTGGGGAGATCTTCAAGATGACAGAGGAGTAAGATGTGGAGATCAACTTCCTCCCCAAAAAATACATCAGAAATACATCTACATGTGGAACAAATCCTACAGGACACCTACTGAATGCTGGCAGAACACCTCAGGCTTCCCAAAAGGCAAGAAACACCACCACATACCTGGGTAGGGAAAAAGAAAAAAACAGAGACAAAAGAATAGGGATAAGAACTGCACCTCCGGGAGGCAGCTGTGAAGGAGGAAAAGTTTCCACACACTAGGAACCACTTCACTGGTGCAGTTGAGGGGGGCAGGGGGGAAGCTTGAGAGCCACGGAGGAGAGCACAGCAATAGGGGACAGAGGGCAAAGTGGAAAGATTGCCGCACAGAGGATTGGTGCCAACCAGCACTCACCAGCCTGAGAGGCTTGTCTGCTCACCCGCCGGGGTGAGTGGGGGCTGGGAGCTGAGACTCCAGCTTCAGAGATCAGATCCCAGGGAGAGGACTAGGGTTGGCTGCGTGAACACAACCTGAAGGGGGCTAATGTGCCAGAGCTAGCCAGGAGGGAGTCTGGGAAAAAGTCTGGAACTGCCTAATAGGCAAGAGACCATTGTTTCTGGGTGCGCAAGGAGAGGGGATTCAGGGCACTGCATAAATGAGCTCCAGAGATGGGCACGAGCTGCGGTTATCAGCATGGACACCAGAGACAGGCATGAAATGCTAAGTCTCCTGCTGTAGTCACCAAGAAGCCTGTGTGCAAACACAGGTCACTATCCACACCTCCCTTCCTGGGATTCTGTGCAGCCCGCCACTGCCAGGGTCCTGTGATCCAGGGACAACTTCCCCAGGAGAACACACAGCACGCCTCAGGCTGTTGCAACATCAGGCCAGCCTCTGCCTCTGCAGGATCTCTCCGCATTCCTTACCCTTCCCTGCCTGCGGCTTGAGTGAGCCAGAGCCCCCTAATCAGCTGCTACTTTTTCCCTGAAATTTCTGAGCAGAGAACAGATGCCCTCAGGTGACCTATGCACAGAGGTGGGGCCAAATCCAAAGCTGAACCCCAGGAGATGTGTCAACAAAGAAGAGAAAAGGAAATTTCTCTCAGCAGCCTCAGGAGCAGTGGATTATATGTCCACAATCAACTGATGTACCCTGCATCTGTGGAATACCTGAATAGACAATGAATCATCCCAAAATTGAGGGGGTGGACTTTGGGAGCAACTGTAGACTTTGGGTTTGCATTCTGCATCTAATTTGCTTCTGGTTTTAAGTTTATCTTAGTTTAGGATTTAGAGTTTATTATCATTGGTAGATTTATTTATTGATTTGTTTGCTCTCTTCCTCCTTTTATGTGTATATATATATATATATATATATATATATATATAATTTTTCTCTCTCTCTTTTTGTGAGTGTGTATGTGTATACTTCTTTGTGTGAATTTCTCTATAGGTTTGTTTTTACCATTTGTCCTAGGGTTCTGTCTGTCCAATTTTTTGTTGTTGTTGTTATAGTTTTTAGCCCTTGTTATCATTGGTGGATTTGTTTTTTTGGTTTGCTTGCTCTCTTCTTTCTTTCTTTTTTTTTTTCTTTTTTTAATTACTTTTAAATTTTTTTATTTTTAATAATTATTTTATTTTAATAACTTTATTTTATTCTTTCTTTCTTTCTTTCTTTCTTTCTTTCTTTCTTTCTTTCTTTC
>NW_020837993.1:14304700-14373257 GCF_003676395.1 Aethalodelphis obliquidens
TCTTTCTTTCTTTCTTTCTTTCTTTCTTTCTTTCTTTCTTTCTTTCTCTCTTTCTCCCTTTTCTTCTGAGCCATGTGGCTGACAGGGTGTTGGTGCACCAGCTGGAGATCAGGCCAGTGGGAGAGCAGAGTTCAGGAAATTGGTTCTACAGAGACCTCCCAGCTCCACATAACATCAAACAGCAAAATCTCTCCCAGAGATCTCCATCTCAACACTAAGACCCAGCTCCACTCAATGACCAGCAAGCTACAGTGCTGGACACCCTAAGCCAAACAACTAGCAAAACAGGAACACAACACCACCCATTAGCAGAGAGGCTGCCTAAAATCATAATAAGGCCGCAGACACCCAAAAACACACCACCAGGCACAGTCCTGCCCACCAGAAAGAGAGGATCCAGCCTCATCCATCAGAAAATAGGCACTAGTCCCCTCCACCAGGAACCTACACAACCCACTGAACCAACCTTAGTCACTGGGGGCAGACACTAAAACAATGGTAAATACAAAACTGCAGGCTGCAAAAAGGAGATCACAAACACAGTAAGTTAAGCAAAATGAGAAGACAGAGAAACACACAGCAGATGAAGGAGCAAGGTAAAAACCCACCAGACCAAACAAATGAAGAGGAAATAGGCAGTCTACTTGAAAAAGAATTCAGAGTAATGATAGCAAAGAAGATCCAAAAACGTGGAAATAGAATGGAGAAAATATAAGAAACATTTAACAAGGACCTAGAGACCTAAAGAGCAAGCAAACAATGATGAACAACACAATAAATGAAATGAAAAATTCTCTAGAAGGAATCAAGAGCAGAATAACAGATGCAGAAGGATAGATAAGTGACCTGGAAGAGAAAATAGTGGAAATAACTATTGCAGAGCAGAATAAAGCAAAAAGAATGAAAAGAAATGAGGGCAGTCTTAGAGACCTCTGGAACAACATTAAGCACATCAACACTTGAATTGTAAGGGTCCCAGAAGAAGAAGAGATAAAGAAAGGGACTGAGAAAATATTTGAAGAGATTAAAGTTGAAAACATCCCTAATATGGGAAAGG
Source organism: Aethalodelphis obliquidens (assembly GCF_003676395.1). NCBI lineage: Eukaryota > Metazoa > Chordata > Mammalia > Artiodactyla > Delphinidae > Aethalodelphis > Aethalodelphis obliquidens. The sequence continues at coordinate 14,305,758 of NW_020837993.1, forward strand.
AAATAGTTAATCAAGTCCAGGAAACACAGAGTCCTGTACTGGAAAATCATAAGAGAAACATGCCAAGACACATATTAGTCAAACTATCAAAAATTAAGTTCAAAGAAAAAATATTAAAAGAAGCAGAGGAAAAACAACAAATGACATACAAGGGAATCCCCATAAGGTTAACAGCTGATCTTTCAGCAGAAACTCTCCAGGCCAGAAGGGAGTGGCAGGACATATTTAAAGTAATGAAAGGGAAAAACCTACAACCAAGATGACCCTAACCAGCAAGGATCTCATTCAGATTAGATGGAGAAATTAAAAGCTTTACAGATAAGAAAAACTAGGAGAATTCAGCACCACAAAACAAGCTTTACAACAAATATTAAAGGAACTTCTCTAGGCAGGAAAGAGAAGAGAAGGAGAACACCTGCAATAACAATTCCAGAAAAATTAAGAAAACGGTAATAGGAACATACATATCGATATTTACATTAAATGTAAATGAATTAAATGTTCCAACCAAAAGACACAGACTTGCTGAATGGATACAAAAACAAGACTCATATATATGCTGTCAACAAGAGACACACTTCAGACCTAGGGACACATACAGACTGAAAGTGAGGCCATGGAAAAAGATATTCCATGCAAATGGAAATCAAAAGAAAGTTGGAGTAGCAATACTCATATCAGAAAAAGTACACATTAAAATAAAGACCATAACAAGAGACAAAGAAGGACACTAGATGATGATGAAGGGATCAATTCAAGAAGAAGATATAATGATTGTAAATATTCATGCACCCAACATAGGAGCACCACAATACATAAGGCAAATGCCAACAGCCAGAAAAGGGGAATAAAACAGTAACACAATCCTACTAGGGGACTTTAAAATCCCACTTTCAAGAATGGACAAATCATCCAAAATGAAAATAAATAAGAACACACAGGCTTTAATGAAACATTGAGCAAGATGGATGTAATTGATATTTATAGGACATTCCATCCAAAAACAACAGAATAAACATTCTTCTCAAGTGCTCATGGAACATTCTCTAGGATAGATCATACTTTGAGTCACAAATCAAGCCTCAGTAAATTTAAGAAAATTGAGATTGTATCAAGTATCTTTGCCAACCAGAACACTATGAGACTAGATATCAATTACAGGAAAAAATCTGTAAAAAATACAAACAAATTGAGACTAAACAGTACACTACTAAATAACCAAGAGATCACAGAAGAAATCAAAGAGGAAATCAAAAAATACCTAGAAACAAATGACAATGAAAACAAGATGACTCAAATCTTATGGGATGCAGCAAAAGCAGTTCTAAGAGGGAAGTTTATAGCAATACAATCCTACCTCAAGAAACAAGAAACATCTCAAATAAACAACCTAACCTTACACCTAAAGCATTTAGAGAAAGAAGAAAAAAATATCCCAAAGTTAGCAGAAGGAAAGAAATCATAAATATCAGATCAGATATAAATGAAAAAGAAGTGAAAAAAACAATAGCAAAGATCAATAAAACTAAAAGCTAGTTCTTTGAGAACATAAACAAAATTCATAAACCATTAGCCAGACTCATCAAGAAAAAAACAAAGATTCAAATCAATAGGATTAGAGATGAAAAAGGAGAAGTAACAAGTGACACTGCAGAAATACAAAGGATCATGAGAGATTACTACAAGCAACTATATGCCCATAAAATGGACAACCTGGAGGAAATGGAAAATTCTTAGAAAGGCACAATCTTCTGAGACTGAACCAGGAAGAAATAGAAAATATAAACAGACCAATCACAAGCACTGAAATTGAGACTGTGATTAAATATCTTCCTAAAAAAAAAACCCCAGGACTAGATGGCTTCACAGGTGAATTCTATCAAACATTTAGAGAAGAGGGAACACCTATCCTTCTCAAACTCTTCCAAAATATAGCAGAGGGAGGAAGTCTCCCAAACTCATTACATGAGGCCAGCATCACCCTGATACCAAAACCAGACAAAGATGTCACAAAAAAACAAAACTACAGGCCAGTATCACTGATGAACATAGAAGCAATGCAAAAATCCTCAACAAAATACTAGCAAACAGAATTCAACAGCATATTAAAAGGATCATACACCATGATCAAGTGGGGTTCATCCCAGGACTGCAAGGATTCTTCAATATACACAAGTCAATCAATGTGATAAACCATACTAACAGACTTAAGGAGAAAAACAATATGATCATCTCAATAGATGCAGAAAAAGCTTTTGACACAATTCAACACCGATTTATGATAAAAACCCTCCAGAAAGTTGGCATAGACAGAGCTAACCTCAACATAATAAAAACCATATATGGCAAACCCACAGCCAACATCGTTCTCAATGGTGAAAAACTGAAACTATTTCCACTAAGATCAGGAACAAGACAAGGTTGTCTACTCTCACAACTATTATTCAACATAGTTTTGGAAGTTTTAGCCACAGCAATCAGAGAAGAAAAAGAAATAAATGGAATCCAAACTGGAAGAGAAGAAGTAAAACTGTCACTATTTGCAGATGACATGATACTGTACATAGAGAATCCTAAAGATGCTACCAGAAAACTACTAGGACTAATCAATGAATTTGGTAAAGTAGGAGGATACAAAATTAATGCACAGAAATCTCATGCATTCCTATACACTAATGATGAAAGAAAATTAAGGAAACACTCCCATTTGCCATTGCAACAAAAAAAATAAAATACTTAGGAATAAACTTACCTAAGGAGACAAAAGACCTGTATGCAGAAAACTATCAGACACTGATGAAAGAAATTAAAGATGATACAAACAGATGGAGAGATACACCATGTTCTTGGATTGGAAGAATCAACATTGTGAAAATGACTATACAACCCAAAGCAATCTACAGATTCAATGCAATCCCTATAAAACTACCAATGCCATTTTTCACAGAACTAGAAAAATAAAGGTCACAATGTGTATGGAAACACAAAGGACCCCGAATAGCCAAAGCAATATTGAGAAAGAAAAACAGTGCTAGAGGAATCAGGCTCCCAGGCTTCAGACTATACTACAAAGCTACAGTAATCAAGACAGTATGGTACTGGCACAAAAACAGAAAGATAGATCAATGGAACAGGACAGAAAGCCCAGAGATAAACCCACGCACATATGGTCATCTTATTTTTGATAAAGTAGTCAAGAATATATAATGGAGAAAAGGCAGCTTCTTTAAAAAGTGGTGCTGGGAACACTGGACAGCTACATGTAAAAAATGAAATTAGAACACCCCCTAACGCCATACACAAAAATAAACTCAAAATGGATTAAATACCTAAATGTAAGGCCAGACACTATCAAACTCTTAGAGGAAAACATAGGCAGAACACTCTATGACATAAATCACAGCAAAATCCTTTTTAACCCACCTGCTAGAGAAATGGAAATAAAAACAAAAATAAACAAATGGGATCTAATGAAAATTAAAAGCTTTTGCACAGGAGGAACCAAGATGGCAGATTAGAAGGACGTGCTCTCATTCCCTCTTGCGAGAACAACAGAATCACAACTCGCTGCTGTACAGTCATTGACAGGAAGACACTGGAACTCACCAAAAAAGATATCCCGCATCCAAAGACAAAGGAGAAGCCACACTGAGATGGTAGGAGGGGTGAAATCACAGTAAAATCAAATCCCATAACTGGTGGGTGGGTGACTAACAGACTGGTGAACACTTATACCACAGAAGTCCACCAACTGGAGTGAAGGTTCTCAGCCCCACGTCAGGCTTCCCAACCTGGGGGTCTGGCAACAGGAGGAGAAATTCCTAGAGAATTAAACTTTGAAGCCTAATGAGGGTTGATTGCAGGACTTTGACAGGACTGAGGGAAACAGAGACTCCACTCTTGGAGGGCACACACAAAGTAGTGTGTGCATCGGGACCCAGGGGAAGGAGCAGTCACCCCAGGGGTGACTGAATCAGATCTACCTGTTAGTGTTGGAGGATTTCATGCAGAGGCTGGGGTGGCTCTGTTTCACCATGGGGACAAGGAAACTGGCAGCAGAAGTTCTGGGAAGTACTCTTTGGCATGAGCCCTCCTAGAGTCTGTCATTAGTCCCACCAAAGAGCCCAGGAGGGCTACAGTGTTGGGTGTCTCAGGCCAAACAACCTCTGCCAACCAGAGCAACAGTCAGCTCTACCCATCACTAGTCCCTCCCATCAAGCTTCTTAGATAGCATCATTCACCAGAGGGCAGACAGCAGAAGCAAGCAGAAATACAATCCTGCAGCCTGTGGAACAAAAACCACATTCACAGAAAGATAGACAAGGTGAAAAGGCAGAGGGCTATATACCAGATGAAGGAACAAGATAAAACCCCAGAAAAACAACTAAATGAAGTGGAGATAGGCAACCTTCCAGAAAAAGAATTCAGAATAATGATAATGAGGATGATCCAAGACCTTGGGAAAAGAATGGAGGCAAAGATCGAGAAGATGCAAGAAATGTTTAACAAAGACCTAGAAGAATTAAAGAACAAACAAACAGAGATGAACAATACAATAACTGAAATGAAAACTACACTAGGAGGTATCAATAGGAGAATAACTGAGGCAGAAGAACGGATAAGTGACCTGGAAGACAGAACGGTGGAATTCACGGCTGTGGAACAGACTAAAGAAAAAAGAATGAAAAGAAATGAAGACAGCCTAAGAGACCTCTGGGATAACATTAAACGCAAAAACATTCGCATTATAGAGGTCCCAAAAGGAGAAGAGAGAGAGAAAGGACCCGAGAAAATATTTGAAGAGATTATAGTTGAAAACTTCCCTAACAAGGGAAAGTAAATAGCCACCCAAGTCCAGCAAGCACAGCGAGTCCCATACAGGACAAACACAAGGAGAAACACGCAGAGACACATAGTAATCAAATTGGCAAAAATTAAAGACAAAGAAAAATTATTGAAAGTAGCAAGGGAAAAATGACAAATAGCATACAAGGGAACTCCCATAATATGGTTAACAGCTGATTTCTCAGCAGAAACTCTACAAGCCAGGAGGGAGTGGCATGATATACTTAAAATGATGAAAGAGAAGAACCTATGACCAAGATTACTCTACCAGCAAGGATCTCATTCAGATTCCATGGAGAAATCAAAAGCTTTACAGACAAGCAAAAGCTAAGAGAATTCAGCACCACAAAACCAGCTCTACAACAAATGCTAAAGGAACTTTTCTAAGTGGGAAACACAAGAGAAGAAAAAGACCTACAAAAACAAACCCAAAACAATTAAGAAGATGGTAATAAGAATATACATATCGATAATTACCTTAAACATGTATTGATTAAATGCTCCAACCGAAAGACACAGGCTTGCTGAATGGATACAAAAACAAGACCCATCTATATGCTGTCTACAAGAGACGCACTTCAGACCTAAGGACACATACAGACTGAAAGTTAGGGGATGGAAAAAGATATTCCATGCAAATAGAAGTCAAAAGAAAGCTTGAGTAGCTATATTCATATCAGATAAAATAGACTTTAAAATAATGCTACAAGAGACAAGGAAGGACAGTACATAATGATCAAGGGATCAACCAAAGAAGAAGATATAACAATTATAAATATATATTCACCCAACATAGGAGGACCTCAATACATAAGGCAACTGCGAACAGCTATAAAAGAGGAAATCGACAGTGACACAATAATAGTCGGAGACTTTAACACCTCACTTCCACCAATGGACAGATCATCTAAATGAAAATAAATAAGGAAACAGAAGCTTTAAATGATACAATAGACCAGATAGATTTAATTGATATTTATAGGACATTCCATCCAAAAACAGCAGATTACACTTCTCAAGTGTGCACAGAACATTCTCCAGGATAGATCACATCTTGAGTCACAAATCAAGCCACAGTAAATTTAAGAAAATTGAAATCATATCAAGCATCTTTTCTGACCACAATGCTATGAGATTAGAAATGAATTAAAGGGAAAAAAAAACGTAAAAAACACAAACACATGGAGGCTAAACAATATGTTACTAAATAACCAAGAGATCACTGAAGAAATCAAAGAAGAATCAAAAAATACAAATGACAATGAAAACACGATGATCCAAAACCTATGGGATGCAGCAAAAGAAGGCCTAAGAGGGAAGTTTATAGCTATACAAGCTTACCTCAAGAAACAAGAAAAATCTCAAGTACACTATCTAACCTTACACCTCAAGGAACTAGAGAATGAAGAACAAACAAAACCCAAAGTTAGCAGAAGGAAAGAAATCATAAAGTTCAGAGCAGAAATAAATGAAATAGAAACAAAGAAAACAACAGCAAAAATCAATAAAACTAAAAGCTGGTTCTTTGAGAAGATAAACAAAATTGATAAACCACTGGCCAGACTTATCAAGAAAAAGAAGGAGAGAACTCAAATCAATAAAATTAGAAATGAAAAAGGAGAAGTTACATCAGACACCACAGAAATACAAAGTATCCTAGGAGACTACTACAAGCAACTCTATGCCAATAAAATAGACAAACTGGAAGAAATGGACAAATTCTTAGAAAGGTATAACCTTCCAAGACTGAACTAGGAAGAAACAGAAAATATGAACAGACCAATCATAAGTAATGAAATTGAAACTGTGATTAAATATCTTCAAACAAACAAAAGCCCAGGACCAGATGGCTTCACAGATGAATTCTATCAAACATTTAGAGAAGAGCTAACACCCATACTTCTCAAACTCTTCCAAAATATTTCAGAGAAAGGATCATTCCAAAACTCATTCTATGAGGCCACCATCACCCTGATACCAAAACCAGACAAAGATACTACACAAAAAGATAATTACAGACCAATATCACTGAGGAATATAGATGCAAAAATCCTCAACAAAATACTAGCAAACAGAACCCAACAACACTTTAAAAGGACCATACACAATGATCAAGTGGGATTTATCCCAGGGATGTAAGGATTCTTCAATATACGCAAATCAATCAATGTGATACACCATATTAACAGACTTAAGGAGAAAAACCATACGATCATCTCAGTAAATGCAGAAAAAGATTTTGACAAAATTCAACATGGATTTATGATAAAAACTCTCCAGAAAGTGGGCATAGAGGGAACCTACCTCAACATAATAAAGGTCATATACGACAAATCCACAGCAAACATCATTCTCATAGGTAAAAAAGTGAAAGCATTTCCTCTAAGATCAGGAATGAGACAAGGATGTCCACTCTCACCACTATTATTCAACATAATTTTGGAAGTCCTAGCCACGGCAATCAGAGAAGAAAAAGAAATAGAAGGAATACAAATTGGAAAAGAAGAAGTAAAACTGTCACTGTTTGCAGATGACATGATACTATTCATAGAGAATCCTAAAAATGCCACCAGAAAACTACTAGAGCTAATCAATGAATTTGGTAAAGTTGCAGGATACAAATTTCATGCACAGATATCTCTTACATTCCTATACACTAATGATGAAAAATCTGAAAAAGAAATTGTGGAAACACACCCATTTACCATTGCAACAAAAAGAATAAAGTACCTAGGAATAAACCAGCCTAGGGAGACAAAAGACCTGTATGCAGAAAACTATAAGACACTGATGAAGGAAATTAAAAATGATATCAACAGATGGAGAGATATACCATATTCTTGGATTGGAAGAATCAATATTATGAAAATGACTATACTACTCAAAGGAATCTACAGATTCAATGCAATCCCTATCAAATTACCAATGGCATTTTTTATGGAACTTGAACAAATCATCTTAATATTTGTATGGAGATAAAAAACACCCCAAATAGCCAAAGCAGTCTTGAGGGAAAAAAACGGAGCTGGAGAAATCAGACTCCCTGACTTCAGATTATACTACAAAGCTACAGTAATCAAGACAATATGGTACTGGCACAAAAACAGAAACATAGATCAATGGAACAAGGTAGAAAGCCCAGAGATAAACGCATACACCTGTGGTCAACTAATCTATGACAAAGGAGGCAAAGGTATACAATGCAGAAAAGACAGTCTCTTCAATAAGTGGTGCTGGGAAAACTGGACAGCTACATGTAAAAGAATGAAATTAGAGCACTCCCTAACACCATATACAAAAATAAACTCAAAATGGATTAGAGACCTAAATGTAAGACTGGACACTATAAAACTCTTAGAGGAAAACAGAGGAAGAACACTCTTTGACATAAATCACAGCAAGATCTTTTTTGATCCACCTCCTAGAGTAATGGAAATAAAAACAAAAATAAACAAATGGAACCTAATGAAACTTCAAAGCTTTTGCACAGCAAAGGAAACCATAAAAAAGATGAAAAGACAACCCTCAGAATGGGAGAAAATATTTGCAAACAAATCAACGGACAAAGGATTAATCTCCAAAATATATAAACAGCTCATGCAGCTCAATTTTAAAGAAACAAACAACCCATTCCAAAAACGGGCAGGAGACCTAAATAGACATTTCTCCAAAGAAGACATACAGATGGCCAAGAAGCACATGAAAAGCTGCTCAACATCACTAATTATTAGAGAAATGCAAATCAAAACTACAATGAGGTATCACCTCACACCAGTTAGGATGGGCATCATTAGAAAATCTACAAACAACCAAAGCTGGAGAGGGTGTGGAGAAAAGGGACCCCTCTTGCCTTGTTGGTAGGAATGTAAATTCATACAGCCACTATGGAGAACAGTATGGAGGTTCCTTAAAAAACTAAAAATAGAATTACCATATGATCCAGCAATCCTACCAATCCTACTGGGCATATACCCAGAGAAAACCATAATTCAAGAAGACACATGCATCCCAATATTTATTGAAGCACTACTTACAATAGCCAGGTCATGGAAGCAACCTAAATGCCCATCAACATACGAATGGATAAAGAAGATGTGGTACATATATACTATGGAATATTACTCAGCCATAAAAGGAAATGAAATTGAGTCATTTGTAGAGATGTGGATGAATCTAGAGACTGTCATACAGAGTGAAGTAAGTCAGAAAGAGAAAAACAAATATCGTATATTAATGCATGTATGTGGAACCTAGAAAAATGGTACAGATGAACTGGTTTGCAGGGCAGAAGCTGAGACACAGAAGTAGAGAACAAACGTATGGACACCAAGCAGGGAAAACTGCAGTGGGGTGGGGATGGTAGTGTGCTGAATTGGGCGATTGGGATTGACATGTATACACTGATGTGTATAAAATTGATGACTAATAAGAATCTGCAGTATAAACAATCAAACAAAGAAACAAACAAAAAAACAACTAATACTAAACTTTCTTTGGGTTATTTGTATGGATATATGTTAATATAAATGTTTCAGATATCACATGAAATTTCAAAAATCTTATCTGTTCTGGTATAATGTTATAAGTCATAACTCTAGTTATTACTTTAAAATGTATATCTCAGAAATAACTAAATTTCCTTGTCAATTGCATTATTATGAACTTTCATCAAATCTTTTTTTTTTCTTTTTCCTGTGGTATGTGGGCCTCTCACTGTTGCGGCCTCTCCCGCCGTGGAGCACAGGCTCCGGATGCGCAGGCCCAGCAGCCATGGCTCACGGGCCCAGCTGCTCCGCGGCATGTGGGATCCTCCCGGACCGGGGCATGAACCCATGTCCCCTGCATCGGCAGGCTGACTCTCAACCACTGCGTCACCAGGGAAGCCCCATCAAATCTTTAACCGTGGTCATTTTTAAATCTTTCATCATTTCCAGACAGTTCTGGGTGTACTCTGATGCTTTTGTAAATATGTTCCTATAAAAGGGTTTCATCTTCAAGGAATCCATGGAAAAGACTGACAAATACAGGTTTTTGGTAACTGACTATACTACTGAACTGAATGAATAAGTATGTTCAAAACTCTAATGGAAAACTGATGAATTAATAAAAGTGCTAACAAAAGATCAAGATGAAAAAAGAAATTAATTACATGGGACTGAGTGAACTGATGAGGATGATTATAATTTTTGTGACTTTCTGTTTGAATTAAAAAAAAAATCCCACAAGGACTCAGAGGCAAAAAATATACAAACCAATTTTCACTGCAAAGTAAAGGAGCTGTTACAGTGGAGGATTACTGAACTGAATGTCAATATTATGACATAGTATGAGTGTGTTTCGTGTTTAGTAATTGCAATCATTGTTGCTTTTGTTGTGGTCATCCATTTACAATGCTTGGTGTCAGTTTATTTATCTCTTGTAAAAATAAATTACAGTGTGTGTGTGTGAAAAAGAAAAAAAAAAAAAGCTTTTGCACAGCAAAGGAAACTATAAACAAGACGAAAAGACAACCTTCAGAATGGGAGAAAATATTTGCAAATGAAGCAATTGACAAAGGATTAATCTCCAAAATTTACAAGTAGCTCATGCAACTCAATATCAAAAAAACAAACAACCCAATCCAAAGATGGGCAGAAGATCTAAACAGACGTTTCTCCAAAGAAGATATACATACTGCCAACAAACACATGAAAGAATGCTTAGCATCACTAATCATTAGAGAATTGCAAATCAAACTACAATGAGGTATCACCTCACACCAGTCAGAATGGCCATAATCAAAAAATCTACAGACAGGGCTTCCCTGGTGGCACAGTTGTTGGGGGTCCGCCTGCCGATGCAGGGGACGTGGGTTTGTGCCCCGGTCCAGGAGGATCCCACATGCCACAGAGCGGCTGCACCCGTGGGCCATGGCCGCTGAGCCTGCACGTCTGGAGCCTGTGCTCCACAGCGGGAGAGGCCACAACAGTGAGAGGCCCGCATACCGCAAAAAAAAAAAAAGAAAAAATAAACCTACAGACAATAAATGCTGGAGAGGGTGTGGAGAAAAGGGAATCCTCCTGCACTGTTGGTGGAAAATTAAGTTGATACAGCCACTATGGAGAACAGTATGGAGGTTCCTTAAGAAAGTAAAAATAGAACTACCATATGACCCAGCAGTCCCATTACTGAGCATATACCCTGAGAAAACCATAATTCAAAAAGAGTCATGTACCACAATGTTCATTGCAGCTCTATTTACAATAACCAGGATGTGAAAGCAACCTAAGTGTCCATCAACAGATGAATGGATAAAGAATATGTGGCACATATATACAATGGAATATTACTCAGACATATAAAGAAATGAAATTGAGTTTTTGTAGTGAGTTGGATGGACCTAGAGTCTGTCATACAGAGTGAAGTCAGTCAGAAAGAGAAAAACAAATGCCGTATGCTAACACATATATATTGAATCAAAAAAAAAAAGTTATGAAGAACCTAGGGGCAGGACAGGAATAATGACACTGATGTAGAGAATGGACTTCGGACATGGGGAGGGGAAAGGGTAAGCTGAGACGAAGTAAGAGAGTAGCATGGACTAATATATACTGCCAAATGTAAAATAGATAGCTAGTGGGTTGCTGCAGAGAGATCAGCTCGGTGCTTTGTGACTACCTAGAGGGGTGGGGTAGGGAGGGTGGGATGGAGATGCAAGAGGGAGGAGATATGGGGATATATGTATATGTATAGCTGATTCACTTTGTTATAAAGCAGAAACTAACACACCATTGTAAAGCAATCATACTCCAATAAAGATGTTTAAAAAAATTAAACAAAATTAAAAATTCAGTTCCCCAGTCACACAAGTCACATTTTAAGTGCTCAATAAACATGTGACTAGAAGCTACAATATTGGACAGAACAGATATAGAACATTTATCACCATGGAAAATTCTGCTGGAGAGTTCAATTGTTCTACTGAGCTGTCTTTTGGAAGCATTTAATTTATCTCTGTGCTCTTTTGAGCACTCTTTTGGAGTGGTTAGTACTTTTATCTATAAAGTTTCTTGTCTTTATAAATGACACAGTTGATTAACTGAAGTGTCCTCATTGGGTCCATGAGTAGTTCTGAATGTGCAGAAAGCTGGTCTCAACAAACAGCTTCAGTTCTGTGTAGACCCACGGTGTGGAGCTCAATTAAAAATAACTTTGCACCTGCTCATTTGCTCAGCACAACTGAGAAGGGAAATAGGCTTCTGCATCATTCCCTGAGTCCAATCAGCCAGGCAGTCACCCTCTCCCCTCTGCCCACTCACACACCTGGTCTGCTCTCTATAAAAAGGTACAGAAGACAAATTGTGCCATATTGTCAAAATGCTGGATCTATGAATTATATTGATGCTTCTTCATGTCAGCCAGTTCCTTTTCAAGAAATCAAAACACCAACTGAGCTCATTTTAGAAGTGAGCTACCTTGATCAGACCCCAGGTAATGCAGGTATATTGAGGATGCTGGGCTCAATGAAACTGTGGACATTTTGTGATTGGAGCACAGACCTGGATTGGAAAAGATGGAGTTTCTGAACTGCCAGAGCATATGAGATAACAGAGGGAGGGAGTAATGGCAAGGTGGTTTTTATAGAGTCATGCAAGGCCACGAAGACCAACTTCCCACAGGCCCAGGACATTTGCAGACATAAGTCTCTGCATTGGGCTTTCCTCTATGGAGAGGAATTCCATAAAGATGGTGTGAATGGCCCCAATGGTGATGTTCAGTAGGACAGGTAGGGACACCATCAGGTTATGATGGTCTATCTAAGATACAGGCAAACACTGCCAGACACTGCAGCTGCTTCTCTGTTCTGCTGTAGGGTCCTGAGGTCATCAAGTTTAGCCTCTGGGATTCCCTGAGATTGACATGCTACACATTAATAAGGAATATGTGGTCAGTTAGGTGGAATCTCCCTGTTCTGTGCTCCATAACTCAGTTTTTCTGGAGGTGTGGATAACAATGGGGAAGTTCTTTTTTAAAAATCTGTAAAGAAACAGAAAACAAATATACATTGCTCAAAAAGGTGCCCACACAGTGGCACTGACCAGGCGATGACCTCACTCCCTCAAGCTCAGCAGCCCAAGCCTAGGGTGTCCTGGGCTTTACCCAGGACACAAGACTGCCTATTTCACAATGTCCAGTAAAGTCATAGCTGTCACGTGCCAAGAGTCTCAGGCACAATCCCATGGGAGGTAAAGTTAGAAGCTCCTATCTGAGTATGGATTTAGAATAGGGCCAGTTTGTTACAGGGCTCAAATGCATAATGGAGTCCAGATCAGATAACCTACAGGGCTTTGTTCTTTGAGAGGGAGAATCTGACTTTGGAAATTTCTCATAGGTTCCTGGCATAATGCCCTCTTACCCAGAAAAGCCCTATCCCTCCATCTCCTGAAGGAATTCATGTTCCACTTCACTTACCTGACTTCCTGTTCACCATGGGAAAGACTCCTGGTCCAGTCTCTAGGGAGCTCCCTGACTTACTATCTATCTGGGGACATATTGATGCCTATCTCCTGATATAACTGAAGCAATGGATCCGCATATCTGGAGTTACTCAGGAGTACTTTAGACAAACATTATATATAAAATTTTGTGGTACGTGGGCCTCCCATTGCGGAGCACAGGCTCTGGATGCACAGGCTCAGCGGCCATGGTTCATGGGCCCAGCCGCTCTGCGGCATGTGGGATCTTCCCAGACCACGGCACGAACGCTTGTCCCCTGCATCGGCAGGCAGACTCTCAACCACTGTGCCCCCAGGGAAGCCCAAACATAATATTTTTTAAAAATTAAAACATTTTAATTAAAAATTAATTTAAAAGCTAAAAGCATTTCCTCTAAGATCAGGAACAAGACAAGGATGTCCACTGTCACCACTTTTATTCAACATAGTTTTGGAAGTCCTATCCACAGCAATCAGAAAAGAAAAAGAAATAAAAGGAATCCAAATTGGTAAAGAAGAAGTAAAACTGTCACAGTTTGCAGATGACATAATACTATACATTGAAAGTCCTAAAGATATCACCAGAAAACTACTAGAGCTCATCAATGAATTCAGAAAAGTTGGAGGATCAAAATTAATATACAGAAATCTGTTGCATTTCTCTACACTAACAACAAACTATCAGAAAGGAAACAATTCCATTTACCATTGCATCAAAAAGAATAAAATACCTAGGAATAAACCTACCTAAGGAGGTAAAAGATGTATACTCAGAAAACTATAAAACAATGATGAAAGAAATTGAAGATGGAAAGATATACTGTGTTCTTGGATTGGAAGAACTAATATTGTTAAAATGACCATACTCCCCAAGGCAATCTATAGATTCAATGGAATCCCTATCAAAATACTAATGACATTTTTCACAGAACTAGAACAAATAATTTTAAAATTTGCATGGAAACATGAAAGACCCCAAATAGCCAAAACAATATTGAGAAAGAAGAACAGAGCTGGAGGAATCACACGCCCTGACTTCAGACTATACTAGAAAGCTACAGTAATCAAAATAGAATGGTACTGGCACAAAAACAGACACATAAATCAATGGAACAAAATAGAAAGCCCAGAAATAAACCTATACACTTGTGGTCAATTAATTTATGACAAAGGAGGCAAGAATAAACAATGGAGGAAAGACAGTCTCTTCAATAAGTGGTGCTGGGAAAACTGGACAGCTACATATAAAAGAATGAAATTCAAACACCTTCTATCCCATATACAAAAATAAACTCAAAATGGGTTAAAGACCTAAATGTAAGACTGGATACCATAAAACTCCTAGAGGAAAACATAGGCAGAACACTCTTTGACAAATCTTAGCAATATTTTTTTGGATCTGTCTCCTAAAGCAAAGGAAATAAAAGCAAAAATAAATAAATGGGACCTAATTAAACTTAAAAGCTTTTGCACAGCAAAGGAAACCATAGACAAAACAAAAAGACAACCTACAGAGTGGGAGAAAATATTTGCAAATGATATGACTGATAAGGGGTTAGTATCCAAAATCTATAAACAGCTCATAGAACTCAACATCAAAAAACAAACAACCTGATTAAAAGACGGGCAGAAAATCTAAATAGACATTTTTCCAAAGAGGACATGCAGATGACCAACAGGCACATGAAAAGATGCTTAACATTGTTAATCATCAGGGAAATGCAAATCAAAACCACAATGAGAGTGGGAATTCCCTGGTAGTGCAGTGGTTAGGACTCAGTGCTTTCACCACTGTGGCCTGGGTTCAATCCCTGTTTAGGGAACTAAGATTCCATAAGCTGCATGCCGAAGTCAAATAAAAAGAAATCCACGATGATATATCACCTCACACCTGTCAGAATGACTATAATCAGAAAGAACACAAATAACAAATGTTGGTGAGGATGTGGAGAAAAGGGAACCCTTGTACACTGTTGGTGGGAATGTAAATTGGTGCAGCCACTGTGGAAAACAGTATAAAACGTTCTCAAAAAGCTATAAATAGAACTACCATATGACCCAGTATATATTCCACTCCTGGGTATATATCCAAAAGAAACAAGAACATTAATTTGAAAAGATACAAGCACCTCAATGTTCATTGCAGCATTATTTACAATAGCCAAGATATGGAAGCAACTTAGGTGTCCATCAACAGATGAATGGATAAAGAAGCTGTGGTATATATACACAATGGAATACTATTCAGTCATGAAACAAAATGAAATTTTGCCATTTGCAACAGCATGGATGGACTTGGAGGATATTATGCTAAGTGAAATAAGTCAGATGGAGAAAGACAAATACTGTTATGATATCATATATAAGTGGAATCTAAGAAATACAAACAACTGGTGAATAAAACCAAAAAGAAACAGACTCACAGATATAGAAAACAAACTAGTGGTTCCCAGTGGGGAGAGGGAAGGGGGAGGGGCAATATAGACATAGGGGATTAATGGGAACAAACTATTAGGTATAAAATAAGCTACAGGGATATATTGTACAACACAGGGAATATAGCCAATATTTTATAATAACTGTAAATGAAGCATAACTTTTAAAGATTGTGAATCACTATATTATGCACCTGTAACTTACATAATATTGTACATCTACTATACATCAATAAAAAATTTTTCTTAAAGAATAAGCAGAATGCTTACTTAATGTGAGGACACACTAAGAACATTTATCCCCTCGAAAGAGTGGGCTTTCTTCCTGTCATTGTGTTTTGATTGTATATTGACCAGGGAAGCATAAGAAAGGTGAAGAGCACCTGAGCCTGCCTCCGCCGCAGCT
Source organism: Aethalodelphis obliquidens (assembly GCF_003676395.1). Lineage (NCBI taxonomy): Eukaryota > Metazoa > Chordata > Mammalia > Artiodactyla > Delphinidae > Aethalodelphis > Aethalodelphis obliquidens. The sequence continues at coordinate 14,321,918 of NW_020837993.1, forward strand.
TGAGGCCAGTCCATTGGGCCAGGGGTGGTGGCATGTGTACATCCTGAAGAGCACAGCCTGTTTTAACTGCGGTCATCTGATAGTAGATATTCCTCTACAAGGATAAAATACTGAGACATGAGAAAAGGAAAAAGAGTGGCCAACGATGAACAGAAGGCAGTAGCAAGGGCTTCCTGTACCTTCTGAGATTACTTCACCACAGACCCACCTTCTCCCAGCAGGTCCCTCCCATTGGCCCCTGCTCTCAGTCATGAGGAAGGCCTCATTCTCCTTGGTTTACGCAAAGCCCCAGGGGCAAGACTCCAGCTAGTCTACATTTGTCCCGTGCAGTCAGATTGCTTATCCTCGACTCCCCTTAAGTCACACAGGTACTTTAGCTAAAGGAACCCCCTATCCATTCCACCTGTTTCCCGTGAAGACCTCCCCTGAAACCCCACCCAATGGCCGAGTCAGCGTGGATCAGGTGAGCTGGGAAAGGGGAGGATTCTCACCACTTGAGTGTTCTGTGTGGGGATCTTCCTGTTAGGGTCTGGGTTACAAATACAGGAGCCACTGAAGGACACTGGGGCAGCTTCTCCTTTTCTAGATTTCTCTCTGCTTATTTCCAGAGAATAGGTAGGCAAAATAACAGTCCCCAAAGATGTACCTGGCATGAGTACCTGGAACCAGTGACTACATATGGGAAAGGGACTTTGATTAAGTTAAGGATCTTGGGATGGGAGATGATCCTGGATTAACTGGGTGGGCCCAGTCTAATTTATAAGGACTTCCAAGCATGGGAGTGCTGCCAAAACTCAGCCCCTGTTCACCTGTGCTAAATAGAAATGCAGAGACAGAGTTTTGGCTGAATAGAAAAGAATGGCTTTATTGCTTTGCCAGGCAAAGGGGCTACAGTGGGCTAATGCTCTCAAAACTGTGTGTCCTACCCTGGAGGGGTAGTAAGGAGTCTTATAGTAATGGTTCAAGGAGCAGGGCGTGATCAACTCGTGGACATTCATTGGTTGGTCATGAGGTAATTGGGAGTCAGCATTATCAACCTTCTGTTTTCAGCCAGTCTGGGGTCTACGTGCTTGTGAGCAGCAGTTTTCATCTGGTGGGGGTCTGCTTCCTATAAAAACAACTTAGGAATGTGTGTCAGGCCTTTATCTATGTCTGTCAGGGAACTGTGAGTTCAGTGATTCTGCCACTAGGCAGACTTATAGTCTAAACTCTTATCAGTTCTCCAGCCCAACATCTATTCTTTGTTTCTCCATCTTCACGTTTCCCAATCATTAACTCTTCAGTCAGCCTTTTACTTCAAAAGACAGGGACACAGGGGCTTGTTCACAGTTTCAGGAGTCCTTATAAATTACAGAGGGAAACAAGAGAGTGTGGGTAAGAGAAGAAAATGTGATGACATTTCTGAATGTCATTCAGGCAGACTGAATCTGAGTGATTTGGGGCCATAAACCAAGGAATGTGGGTGGTCTCTAGAAACAAAAAGGCAAGGAATGGATTCTACCCTAGAGGCTCCAGAAGGATTGTAGCTCTGCTGACACTTCATTTCAGGGCTCTGACCTCCAGAATTGTAAGATAATAGATTCATGTTGTTTTAAATTAACTAATTTTGTGGTAATTTTTACAACAGCAAAAGGAAGCTAATATGAAATTAGAAATGTTTGGTTCGGCTACATAGCAATATGATAAATAATAATCTATAAAAACTGAAATGATTATACAAATTATTAAATACTTAGTATATAAACCTTGTAAAATTGTTCATTTTAAATTATAATGCTGAACTTTGCATGGATGAAGACACAAGCCTCCACGATACAGCAAAACTGTATATGATAGTGAATTAAGAGCCAGGAGATCTGGAGTTCTGGTCCTGTTGCTGTTACAGTGTGACTTGGAACATGTTTCGGAGCATTTTAGCATTAGCAGTTCTTGAGTAAAGTAGAATTTTTCATCAAGTCTGAGTAAAGAGTAAAGAAGCTCAGTTTTTGATGCCTGTGGTTCATACCAACAGGTAACCTAGTGGAAACATTTTTTTAAAAAATACCAGATTACAATTATGGCCAGTAGAGAAAATGAAGGTGCAAGATGGTACACTGATGAAAGCGCCCTACTGAAGCCACAGGACATGCTCTCAGAACCCGTGTGTATAGCAGGAGAGACCTAAAGGTAGTCTCAGTGCCGCCTCATTTCCAGACCTTTTACATCTTGAATGTGCTCTTAAGATCTCCACCAAAGAAAGTTGGAAATATGTAAATATTTTCCTATATTAAAAAAGGAAGGAAGGAAGGGAGGGAGGGAGGGAGGGAGGGAGAGAAGGAAGAAAGAAAGAAGGAAAGATTTATTTTGGGCCCTCCCTTCCCTTCCATCTACGAGTACTTCACCCCAGGGCAAAAGAACGGTGTTCTGATTCACCTTCTCTGGAAAGTAGCTGTGCACAGAGGTGAAGGTACTGACCCAGCATTGGCAAGTGCTCTCTGTACAACACCCATGCCACCCTCCCCGTGCCCATGCGTACCTGCTACACACTGACTCTGACAGCAGACCTGGACCTTTGGGTATGACTGTAAGCATCAAAACCACCCTGAGCCATCACTATTCTTCTTATTGATGCAAAGCCCCAAGCCAGCCATATTAAAAGTGTCCCCCAGGACTTCTAAATGGAAGCCAGGAGACATGGACCTCCTTCCCTCTTTGACAGTGACTCGTGAGGAACTGAGCACAGACATGAGCACCACGCCCCATTCTCAGGGAGGTTGTGGGAGGAGAGGGGCCAGTCAGGAGGCACGGAGCCCCCCTTCTGGTCACCACCAGCTAAAACCTGTTCTTCCCCCTTCCATAGTCAATAAATCCACCTTTGAAATGTGCTGAATCATGTCTTCACCACTTGTAGCCCAAGGAATGGAGTCTATTACTGAACCGCAGCCCCAGGGACACCAGTGCATCAAGGTACAATGTGTTCTCACATGGTACTCCTCTTCACCTGGTCTCCCTTTATCTGCCTGTAGCGGTAATGAGGTTCTATACCACAGCCACCTAGCAGTCAGCTCTGAGCTACTTGTGGTTTGGACTGACTTTTACACTCATCAGAAGGCTCGGGTGTGGGCTCAGGGCAATAATGGCTTCTTCAGCCCCAAAGCATTAGTGTACAGAGATGTCCTCATGAGACAGCCTAGTTTATTAGTCAAAGACTCACCCAAGAACATGTGCTATTTGCCCTACTCTACTGGATATATTTTCAAACATTCACTTTTGCTATAGACAAGGAAGGTACAAGTAATGGACCTGGAACAGGATTGAGACATTGCCAACTTCCTTGGGAAAGAAACATTGTAATAATCCATTACTATCACATCTAATAGCAACTCATTTCATTATGCCCTTTATAGAAGATTGGGAATTGATCATGCACTTATTTTTTTTCCATATCCCTCACCTTTCCAGGTCTTTGTTTATAAAATAGAGTTAGAACTGGAGATAACTAAAAATATTTCCCAGAAAGCCTTAATGCTGAATGTATGGGGAAAATCTCCAAACTAGGAGTTATTATTTCAAGAAATCGATTTATGACTGAGGGCATGCAATCTAAAGGTAGTATAGAGTGGAAATGCTATCAAGTATCTTGGGCTATTTTAATGTCTTTTTATGTGAGGCACAAAGATAGAACCAGAGGCATTGTTGTGGTCTCTGGAGAGGAAACTTGTCACTAAAGAAAAGACAAAGTTCACCATCACACAAGCCCATGACAGCAGAACCAACTACTGAGACTTATCCTGACTTAGCTTCAGAATGCTTAGTGTCTCCATGTTTGGAAAAGCATCTCATGTACTTCTCTGACAAAGCAATAAGCAAAGTGACTTAAACGGCGCAGGAATTGGTGCTGACTTAAGGATGGTAGAGACATGCTTGCACAAGTTCAGAGGTAGGTCAGGTCACTACTTTGAACTTCACCATCCCTCTGCCCTTGTTTCTCACCTGACTGGGGCCTCTGGGCAGAGCTGGTCTGTGTACTTCTCTTCCTGGGGACTGGCCAGGCTGGCACATCAGAGTATGCACTTAGGGAATTCTGTGTCCTTCTGGTGAGATTTAGTTCTCCATCACTAACCAACTGAAGCCAGAGAGAATCTCAGCACCAACATAGCTGGGTGTACAAGACAGCTCAGTTGAAAAGGAAGGTGCATTTTGTCTTTTCCAGTGTCACACACCTAATGACAGTGGGCCAGGGACAGGGAGGAAGGGGAACGTCAGGGACAGAAAACCCAGGCAGTTTCAGCAATTTGGTCCTTCAAGAAATGACTTTTCCCATGACCTGATTTTTAATTTTTAGGGACCGTTTTCAATTTGGAAGAAAAGTCTCCAAAAGAGCGTGAGAAAGTAGCACAGCAAGAAACATATAAACACACGTGAGCCAGTGAGTCGTGGTGGCCGCTGCAGCTCATCTGCTGAGCACATTCTGAGTCTTTCCACACAAAGTCTTTTGCAATTCATGACTGAAAAAACACACCTACCTTGAGAAAGCAGAAACTTGAGTCCCATCAGGCTCCAGGCTTGCTTTGAGCCCTTCCAACACAGGTGCAGGCAGACCCTCCGGGTTTCCTCTCGCATCCTCCCAACTCTCACTGCACACACAGAAACAGGCCACATCCAACTTCAGGTGACTTATTAGAGCTTCATAAATGATAATGATCAGTTTTAAAAGAAAAATTATGATGGAGCTTTTCATTCACAACCTCATTTTGCTACTCATGTAAAAAGGAAATATCACATCACCCATCACTGCATTTGCAATGATGCAAGAGTAACATTGCCTCACTTCATAAAGATGAGAAACTGATAAAAAATAAAATGCTTTTCAATCATTTGTTTCCAGGAGCTGTGAGTAGCCCAGATTAAAATTAAAGTATGACACCTGTGGACCACAGATATTACTAGGTAGTTGCATTGACTTATACATCTGATGAAGAAAAAAAAGGGTCCTTAGAAAACTAGCTCTCCTGAGTAAGAAGCAGCCTCCTGCCAGAGGCAGGAGTTTCAAAATACTTGGCTGCATTGTTACTGGGAAACAAAACCCAATGTGGCAACACCAAAATGTTAAAACTTGGCCCAGTTGTGTGTTCCTGAACCATCTGTGGTTCCTCAGTGTTCTTTCCAATAGGAGGAATGGTCCTTATGTTAGAGTGAGGTTTCCAAATACCTTGGAATGCATCCGCAGTCCTCTATTTACTTTTGGGCAAGATCAGGAGTTGGGGATGTTCTTGCTACCCAGCCTGAAGAAATTGATCACCAAGGGAGGAAAACATTGAGGGTTGAGCTTATAAATCTGACTCCAGTAACCAATCAATTCTGTTTTTGTACATTTAGAAATAATGTGGAAATAAGGTCTTGAACATGAGTCATGCCAAGTGAATATTTAAAGGTTTGAAACCTGTGCTAACAAGTTGTTTATGGATTTAAGCTGCCCCTTCTGTTCACAGCATGAGATAATTTCATGGTTTCTCTAGACCATTTTACCAAATACAGAATAAGTGGATTTAATAGTCCAGTGAACTGATAATCACAGAAAAATATGCAATTCTCTAACATGTTAAGATTTACTAGGCAAAGTTATTTATGGACTTGAAATTATTGTAAGACATGAGAATAACAATAGGAATCCTGGTGGTGTAAATGAGAAAGATATTCATTTTAGAGACCATGAGGAAATTTGGGGGAAAACATTATATATTTCTTGATATCTCATCTCTGTGTGACTCCTTGCATTCAAGTTTGTGTCTAGTCTCTGAACTGAGGGAAGAAAAGATTTCTGGTGTATTCTTAAAATAAATGGGCAATGTTTTTTAACAATCCATCAAATTATAATCGGAATATATCATGACCTTTGCTATTTTTGTTAGCACCTGAATAGATACATTGTTGAATTGTGGAAGGGATTATGGAAAACCATTTTTCTATAAGCACACTTTCTTTTCAAACTCTTCGATTCAGTCTGTTTTATGTGCCCATACTTGACCAAAGATAATATGGAGAATTATAAGCAGTATTTTTATAAGTAGAGAGGTAGAGTCATGAGTCTTTACACTAGGTTATAAAGTGGGAATTATTTATGGAAATATAGCTAACTGACAGAGAGGAAAATTGTGTGAGAAATTCACTCAACAGAGAGACAACTGCATTTATACAAACTGTTCCTTCTTGTGCTATAGTCACAGAATTAGTTAATTTTTATTTTAAGAGCAGTAATACTTGGCTAACTAGTCCTCTTAATATGAACAAATCAGCCATATTTAAAAAATGGACAGAGTAGTGGGGAACAGAGATGGGGAGGAGAAAGGGAGAAGCAGTCCATTTGGGCTGCTGTGACACAGGACCACAGACTGGACAGCTTACAAACAATAGATATTCATTTCTCACAGTTCTGGAGGCTGGGAGTCCAAGATCAAGATGCTGGCAGGTTCAGTGTCTGGCAAGGACCTGCTTCCTTCCCAGTTCATAGACATTTGTCTTCCAGCTGGGTCTTCATAAGGCAGAAGGGGCCAGCTAGCTCTCTAGAGTCTCCTTCATAAGGGCACTAATCTCATTTAGGAGGGCTCTACCTTCATGTCTTGGAGACCTCCCAAACAACCCACTGCTAAATATCATCACATTGGGGATTAGGATTAAACATGAATTTTGGGTGGAAACAAACATTCAGTCTATGCCAAGGTCCTCAACCTGCTGCGCTCTTATCTAGAATCAGTTTCCCCGGGCTAGGCTCAACCACCTGGAGGGGCCTTGAAGGACAGAAACGGAGTATGTCTGTGATTCAGTGCTAGCTACCTCTGCTCTGTTCCCAAGCAAAGCCTGTAAAATTTCCCTTTGTTGAATATAACCAAGGATGACTACATGATATTGCCTAATCTAAAACCCTTAGTGAATAACCAAGAGATCACTGAAGAAAGCAAGAGAAAATAAAAAATACCTAGAAACAAATGACAATGAAAACATGATGACTCCAAACCTATGGGATGCAGCAAAAGCAATTCTAAGAGGAAAGTTTATAGAAATAGAATCCTACCTCAAAAAACAAGAAACATCTCAAATAAACAACCTAACCTTACACCTAAGCAATTAGAGAAAGAAGAACAAAAAAACTGCAAAGTTAACAGAAGGAAAGAAATCATAAAGAACAGATCAGAAATAAATGAAAAAGAAATGAAGGAAACAGTAGCAAAGATCAATAAAACTAAAAGCTAGCTCTGTCAGAAGATAAACAAAATTGATAAACCATTAACCAGACTCACCCAGAAAAAAAGGGAGAAGGCTCAAAGCAATAGAATTAGAAATGAAAAAGGAGAAGTAACAAGTGACACTGCAGAAATACAAAGGATCATGAGAGATTACTACAAGCAACTATATGCCCATAAAATGGACAACCTGGAAGAAATGGACAAACTCTTAGAAAAGCATAACCATCTGAGACTGAACCAGGAAGAAATAGAAAATATAAACAGACCAGTCACAAGCACTGAAATTGACACTGTGATTAAAATCTTCCAAAAAACAAAAGCCTAGGATTAGATGGCATCACAGGTGAATTCTATCAAAAACTTAGAGACGAGCTAACACTTACCCTTCTCAAACTCTTCCAAAATATAGCAGAGGGGGGAACACTCCCAAACTCATTCTACGAGGCCACCATCACCCTGATACCAAAAACAGACAAATATGTCACAAAGAAAGAACACTACAGGCCAATATCACTGATGAACATAGATGCGATGAAAAATCCCCAACAAAATACTAGCAAACAGAATCCAACAGCACATTAAAAGGATCATACACCATGATCAAGTGGGGTTTATCCCAGGAATGCAAAGATTGTTCAGTATATGCAAATTAATCAATGTGATACACCATATAAACAAATTGAAGGATAAAAACCATATGACCATCTCAACAGATCAGAAAAACCTTTCAACAAAATTCAACACCAATTTATGATTAAAAAACCCTCCAGAAAGTAGGCATAGAGGGAACCTTCCTCAACATAATAAAAGCCATATATGACAAAACCACAGCCAACATCGTTCTCAATGGTGAAAAACTGAAACTATTTCCAATAAGATCAGGAACAAGACAAGGCTGTCCACTCTCACCACTATTATTCAACATAGTTTTGGAAGTTTTAGCCACAGCAATCATAGAAGGAAAAGAAATAAAAGGAATCCAAATCAGAAAAGAAGTGAAGCTGTCACTGGTTACAGATGACATGATACTGTACATAGAGAATCATAAAGACACTACCAGAAAACTACTAGAGCTAATCAATGAATTTGGTAAAGTAGCAGGATACAAAATTAATGCACAGAAACTTCTTGCATTCCTATACACTAATGATGAAAAATCTGAAAGAGAAATTAAGTTAACACTCCCATTTACCATTGCAACCAAAAGAATAAAATACCTAGGAATAAACCTACCTAAGGAGACAAAAGACCTGTATGCAGAAAACTATCAGACACTGATGAAAGAAATTAAAGATGATACAAACAGATGGAGAGATATACCATGTTTTTGGATTGGAAGAATCAACATTTTGAAAATGACTATAGAACCCAAAGCAATCTGCAGATTCAATGCAATCCCTATCAAACTACCAATGGCATTTTTCACAGAACTAGAACAAAAAATTTCACAATTTGTATGGAAACACAAAAGACCCTGAATAGCCAAAGCAATCTTGAAAAAGAGAAACGGAGGTGGAGGAATCAGGCTCCTGGACTTCAGACTATACTACAAAGCTACAGTAATCAAGACAGTATGGTACTGGCACAAAAACAGAAATATAGATCAATGGAACAGGATAGAAAGCCCAGAGATAAACCCACGCACATATGGTCAACTTATCTTTGATAAAGGAGGCAAGAATATATAACGGAGAAAAGACAGACTCTTTAAAAAGTGGTGCTGGGAAAACTGGACAGCTACATGTAAAAGAATGAAATTAGAGCACTCCCTAACACCATACACAGAAATAAACTCAAAATGGATTAAATACCTAAATGTAAGACCGGACACTATCAAACTCTTAGAGGAAAACATAGGCAGAACACTCTATGACATAAATCACAGCAAGATCCTTTTTGACCCACCTCCTAGAGAAATGGAAATAAAAACAAAAATAAACAAATGGGACCTAATGAAACTTCAAAGCTTTTGCACAGCAAAGGAAACCATAAAAAAGACAAAAAGACAACCCTCAGAATGGGAGAAAATATTTGCAAATGAAGCAATTGACAAAGGCTTAATTTCCAAAATTTACAAGCAGCTCATGCAGCTCCATATCAAAAAAACAAACAATCCAATCCAAAAATGGGCTGAAGACCTAAATAGACATTTCTCCAAAGAAGATATACAGATTGCCAATAAACACATGAATGAATGCTCAACATCACTAATCATTAGAGAAATGCAAATCAAAACTACAATGAGGTATCACCTCACACCAGTCAGATTGGCCATCATCAAAAAATCTACAAACAATAAATGTTGGAGAGGGTGTGGAGAAAAGGGAACCCTCTTGCACTGTTGTGGGAATGTAAATTGACACAGCTACTATGGAGAACAATATGGAGGTTTCTTAAAAAACTACAGATAGAACTACCATACGACCCAGCCATCCCACTACTGGGCATATACCCTGAGGAAACCATAATTCAAAAAGAGTCATGTATCACAATGTTCACTGCAGCTCTATTTACAATAGTCATAACATGGAAGCAACCTAAGTGCCCATCAACAGATGACTGGAAAAAGAAGATGTGGCAATGGAATATTATTCAGCCATAAAAAGTAATGAAATTGAGTTATTTGTAGTGAGTTGGATGGACCTAGAGTCTGTCATACAGAGTGAAGTAAGTCAGAAAGAGAAAAACAAATACCATATGTTAACACATATATATGGAATCTAGTAAAAAAAAGTGGTTCTGAAGAACCTAGGAGCAGTATAGGTATAAAGACGCAGATGTAGAGAATGGACTTGAGGACATGGGGAGGGGGAAGGGGAAGTTGGGACAAAGTGAGAGAGTGCATGGACTTATATATACTACCAAATGTAAAACAGATAGCTAGTGGGAAGCAGCCAAATAGCACTGGGAGATTAGCTTGGTGCTTTGAGACCACCCAAAATGGTGGGATAGGGAGGGTAGGAGGGAGACACAAGAGGGAAGAGTATGGGGATATATGTATATGTATATCTGGTTTACTTTGTTATAAAGCAGAAACTAACACACCATTGTAAAGCAGTTATACTACAATAAAGCAGTTAAAATAAATAAATCAATAAAATAAAACACTTACCTGTCATTTTCATCCTCCTATCATGTGCCCCTTCCCTTCATTGAAGCGACCCCAATATTTAGCCCCTTGAGCCTTCTAAGTCACTTAAGCTCTTCCTTTTATGGAAATATGAAGGCATCCATTGTCAGCTATTTATATTTTGCTTGATTACTGAATCGAATTTAGATTAGATTAGATTCAATTATATTAAATACAAATGTTCTGAAAAGCATTTAAATTTGGGGGCTCTGTCTCTCTCACTGTGGAATAATGGATTTTGTCATCATGGTTAAAGGAGCTTCAAATATTTGTAAGGAGGAGAAATATCCTAGGGATTGAGAAAATGTTTACCTTGCTCAAGTAGAGCTAAAAATAAATCTATTTTTTTTTAAATTGAAGTATAGTTGATTTACACTGTTGTGTTAGTTTCAGGTGTACAGGACAGTGATTCAGTTATACATATACATACATATGTATGTGTGTATATGTATATATATATTTTTTCTCACATTCTTTTCCATTATATGTTGTTATGAAATATTGAGTATAGTTTCCTGTGTTATACAGTAGGTGCTTGTTGGTTATCTATTTTATAGATAGTGTGTATATGTTAATTCCAGACTCCTAATTTATCCATCCCACATCCCCTTTGGTAACCATAAGTTTCTCTTCTATGTCTGTGAGTGTGTTTCTGTTTTGTAAATAAGTTCATTTTTATCTTTTTTTTTTTTTTTTAGATTCCATATATAAGCTATGTCATATATTTGCCTTTCTCTGTCTGGCTTACTTCACTCAGTATGATAATCTCTAGGTCATCCATGTTGCTGAAATGGCATTTTCATTCTTTTTCTTGGTTGAGTAACATTTCATTGTGTATATGTGTGTGTGTGTCTCTCTCTCTCTCTCTCTCTATATATATATATATATATATCACATTTTCTTTATCCATTCATCTGTCGATGGATGCTTAGGTTGCTTCCATGTCTTGGCTATTATAAGTAGTGCTGCTGTGAACACTCGGGTGCATGTACCTTTTCCAATTCTAGTTTTTACCAGATATATACCCCTGAATGGGATTGCAAGATCATATGGTAACTCTATTTTTAGTTTTTTTAAGATACTCCACACTGCTCTCCATAGTGGCTGCACCTATTTACATTCACACCAACAGTGCAGGAGGGTTCCTTTTTCTCCACACCCTCTCCAGCATTTATTATTTGTAGACTTTTTGATGATGGCCATTCTGACTGCAGTGAGGTGATACATCATTATAGTTTTGATTTGCATTTCTCTAATAATTAGTGATGTTGAGCAGATTTTCATGTGCCTGTCGGTCATCTGTATGTCTTCTTTGGAGAAATGTCTATTTAGATCTTCTGCCCAATATTTGATTGGGTTGTTTGTTTTTTTGATATTGAGCTGTATGAGCTGTTTGTATATTTTGGAAATTAATCCCCTGTTGGTCACATCGTTTGCAAATATATTCTCCCATTCTGTAAGTTGTCCTTTCATTTTGTATATGGTTTCCTTTGATGTGCAAAAGCTTTTAAATAAATCTTTAGAAGATTTTTAAAGGGAAAAATTCTTTTTTTTTAAGTTTCTTCTCCCAAAAATCCCTCCATTCTGATGAGGACAAGCCAGAGACTGGTCCTGGGTACATAGTGTCAGGAGCAGCTCAGAGTAAAGAAGTCTGGGAACCAGGAGTCTGGCTTGTCTAAGAACTTGTCAGTAGCTTTGCAGATTCATACGTACCCTCCTTTTATTTCAAGATTTCTAAATATGATGCTTTCTGATACGTTTTAACACTGTTGTCTATATTACATCTTGGAATTTGTCCATTGATCAGTCAGTCACATAGTTTAGTTTTTTTTTCTTTTTAAACTATCACCCTGGATACTGGCTCTAGAGTTCTGGAGAAAGTGCTAAATCGAAGATGTAATTTTGAGAGTCACTAGTACCTACATGGCATTGAACATCTGAACGTGGGGTGAGATTATGGAGAGAGTGAGAGAGAGAAGAGGACCCAAGACCAGGCCTTGGAGTACTCCAGTTTTAAAAGGTCAAGATGAAGAGGCATCAACAGTTAACATCTGAGAAGACGCTGCTAGTGAAGTGGGAGGAAAACCAGGCAGGTGCTGTCTCCTGGAAGCCAAGTGAAAATCTTTCCTATGGAGAGGAAGCAAGACTCATGGAGGATCCCATTCCCATCTCGGCTGCTTACATTTTTTGCACGTACACAATGAATGATTACATTTTCTCCTAGTGCTTTGAAGTTTGCATAGCAATTCCATAAATTGTCTGATTTTATACCCAAACAGTAAGGAGTAGGTAGTCAGGTATTAGTCCACAATTTTGCAGAGGTGAAATCCAAGGTGCAGAAAGATCAAGTGATTGGTGTTTGAATCCAGAAAACCATAAGGGAATAAGAGAAAGAGCCAAAATTAGAACAAAGTCTTCCAAGACGGGGCCAGTGTTCTTTCTTCTACCACCTGGTGCCCGGAAATACGACTCCACCATTTTTCAATCCAGCTAGGATTGGCCTGTGAGTTTGGTGTGGATGGAGGTGCATAAAAGCTTTCTGATCCTCAGGGCATCTGGCCTAAACTCATTTCACTCATCTATAAATTCTAAGTTCTTTCATTGCTATTCTGCTGGCCTGAAGGTCTCCTACTCTCTGAATGCTTATAAAGTGTCTATGGACACACGAATATGTTTAAAATGTTAAATAAAATTTCCAGGCAGTAAGTGCCAAATGAGCCACTCAAGAACAAGGCTGATCTTGACCCAGTAGTCCAGAGGCTTGGGTGAAAGCTTTCCAGCCAGGCTGCTCTTGTTTAAGTAGGCCCCACCTGGCTCTGTGTAATCTGGGTTTGTGGCAAGTTACTTAAAACTCTCTATACTCCCAAATTTTCATTTTTTAAATGGCATAATGTTAACAATAATAAATGGAAATTCATAGAGGTTTGAAACATAAACACCAAGACAATACATATAATGTATTTAGATTGGATCTAGTGCATAATGAGTAATCAATGAATTTCTGAAAGACTTCTTTCATCCTGCCCCTTCCCAAGGCCAATTAGAAATCATCCTCTTTGCTGGCAAAAATCAGAATGCATGACCCCACTCATTTAGCATATTTTATTACATTCACACCAGCTGGGGACTCTGAAGGCATTGACCAACCATGCATTTTCCATCTTAATGTTACTAATATGCTTTACACATAAAAGGAACACAGTCAATGTTTTTAGAAACAATGAATTATTAAATTTTACAGGTACTGCCAAGACAAATGACAAATGGAAGGACTAAATGGTAACTTCAGCGAGCTGACAAGCTTCCCTAGTGCAGTGGGCTCTTGGAGTAAAGTGCCATTTGACCTCAGACTGGCCCATGTTCAAGGAAGGGTCAAGAATAAGACATGAATGAGATAATCATGCCTCAGATAGGCATCTACAACACCTGTGTGAATTTCAAGATTTCTATTATTCCAGAGTATACTTTTTAATGAAGTCTTTTAGAAAATAGAAATAATTGAAACTATAATTTTGAGAACTTATTAGATTCAGGAAATACAATTTGTAACAGTATTTATTAATCATGGCAGAAATAATAAAAGAATGCATGCTTCAAAAAGACAATTAGATGGAATGTCTTCAGGGCTCAGTGTAGGTCATTTACGATAACATTATGATGACTGATTTTATTTTTATTGCATCTCCATCATCAAACGGCATTCCTGTGCTTGCTGGGTACACAAATTCAACACTTCCTCAGCAATTTCACTGCAAGTTAGCATTAAATAATGTACAGAACAAAACATATTAAAATTGTAGTTGTTTTAAATTATTTACTCTGACATTTTTTTGACATAGTTATTACTCTCTCCCCAGGTAATTACTATAGGAAAAACAGCTTATAATGAAATAAAAAAAAGTACTAGTAAGGGAAATTTCCAATGTTCTATTATTTTAGCTGCCAAACTGTGCAGAACAGAACTAAACTTTGCCATCTTTTAAAGATAATCAGAAGTACCTGCAAGCAATCTGAACAAACTGCTTAAAATAGTTAATGCATGCTCCATTAATAACTGATGCTCCTCATGGTCCAATGGCCCTTTTTAGCCTGGTAAATGTTTCTGATGGTACTCTCCTTCTGCAGGATTTTTGTCCTTTGCTAGTTGTTTTCTGCCTCTGTTTATCACCTAGTCGGCTATCTAGTTTGGGAATTTAATGTCAGTGCTTATCACGCTAAGTTGGGAGGAATAAATAGGTGGTGGATAAATGCTAGCCTTGCAGCAGGAATTATTTGATTTGATAGTTCACTGGAAATAGCTTAGTTAGAATATGGATTTGCGAGTGCTAACTGTGTAAAAGTGAATTCTTGACCTCATTACTTCCTTCTATACAATTGGCCTTTTAAAGTAAACTTTATAGCACAATAGTGAGCAGATATTTGTACGTACATTTAATCAATAAATCAGTCCATCCACATTGTCAGTTCTGAGATGAGTCTGTCACAGACACAAAGTCTTATCAGGTTCTTTTATCTGACTTGTATCACTGAACATGCTTTGAACCCTTCACTAGTACTGAATAAAATGAATTACCCCTATTTTAGGTGACACAAGAGAAGTTGAAAATGGAATAAAAAATGTTAGAACCCATTAAAGAAAAACAGTGTTTGTTTTTAGTTGAATGGTTTAAACTTGAGTATTTACATCTAGAACTGTGAAGAAAATGTATTTTTTCACTCAAAAAGTATATATATTTATCAAGTGCCTACTAAAACTCAAGGATTGAGCTAGGGCTATAGCAATGAATAATGCTGACACAACTCTCAATCTCATGGCTAAATTAAACACACAATCCCAACTCACTGACAAATTTTGTGAAAGGGAAGATTAAAAGTGTATAAGGAAGGGCATCTCAGTATTGGGGGAAGGTTGGTCAGGGAAGCCTTCTCAGAAAAGTGAGAATAATTGATGTTAATGTGTTAGTTTATGGAGGGAAAGTCAGAAGTCATATGATAGCAGTGGTGTTCCAGATAGAGGTAACACCTAGATAAAGGCTATGTCCCATAATATGGTCCATTTTAGGAAGGAATTCAGCATCAATGAAGGGCAGGGTACAAAGGCTGAAAGACAATAGCTACAGTTACAGAGGCACACGTTCTTTTAATCAATTTCAAGGAGTTAAGACTTTATCCTAAAAACAATGAAAACTGACACAAGGATTTTATGAAAGGAAATCATGTGACATTCATGCTTTATTAAGATGTCTCTAGATATATGCAAATGTAAAGGAACAAAACTTTTGTTATACTACAGTTCAGATAAGTGAGGGGCCTGGTCTAGGGTGCTGTTGGTGGAGAAAGAAGTAAATTAACTGAGTCTATTTAGGAGGTAGCATTGGCCAAGCTTGGTGATTGACTATGAGAAAGGGGATGGTGTCCAGGTTTTTGGCTTGAGCACATGAGTTGACAGTAATATCATCACCTTAGACGTAGAACTCAGGTAGATGAGCAATAAAGAGATTTTGAGTTTAAGATTGGAGGTTCTGTGGGATGTACACATGGTAAAATCCAGTAGGTAGTCTAAAACCCAGAAGAACAATTTCTGTTGAAAATAAAGATTTCTGGTAATATACACATGGTAATGTACACCATTAGAGTAAGCAAAAATGTGTGCAGAGTCAGAAGGAAAAAGGGCTTGGAATAGAACCTGGTGGGGGCACCAAGATATAGGAAAAACAGAGGAAGAGAAACATACAAAGGAGGCTGGGCAGGTGTGGTCAAAGGTAAGAGGACTCTGTGGAGTGTGTGTGTCCTGGAAGTCTCAGGGATGTTTTTTATTTTTATTTTATTGTTTTACTTTTTCGAGAGAAAGCCGTCAACGATGCCAAATATTATATAAAGGACAAGAAAGATAATGAATGGAATGTGCAGAGTCATAATACACATTTATAATTATTTAGCCAGGTTTGCTGACTCCTTGACACATTAATCATCTTCATCTTTTTCCTTATGCCCCACCTGCCATCATAACCATCTGCTCTGTAAGGACACAACTGTCACAGTCTTGTCTTCAGGCACACAACAACTTTCTTTAACCAGTAACATTTCAATCAATGTCAAACACATTTGCCACAAACACTCTTCCTCGGGCTTATATATTCAGAAAACTAGTTTTCTAGTTTGTGGCTGAAGAACGAAATGAGCATGGGCTAGTGGAAACAATTCACTTGAGTTTAAACAAGGTTGCCAGTTCAAATGACTTTTTGAATGATTATTTTCATCTATCTTGACAACTTCTGAGGTAATAAATCAGAGCATCCATGCCATCAAGAAGATAGACCCAATCAGGGAAAATTTTTTTTTTTGACTGAAGTATAGTTGTTGTGCAATATTATGTAAGTTACAGGTGTACAATATAGTGATTCACAGTTTTAAAGGTTATAGTCCATTTATAGTCATTGTAAAATATTGACTATATCCCCCATGTTGTACAATATATCCTTGTAGCTTACTTTATATCTAACAGTTAAGTATAAAGATAGCTCCAAATAGGGAAAATATTTTTAAGTCAGCATATTTTATTGTTTTGATAACAACCCTAATTTTAACACAAGTGTACATTTAAAGTCTATTCTCTGAAACGCCACCATTCTGAAGTGTTGTACAAAATGTACATATGTGATTCATAATTGCCATTTCAATGATTTTAACTTATTACGATCAATGACAATACTTCTGTATTATATAAAATCCTGCTAGTATATTGAAAAGAAAAATAAAGATTACAACATTTCGGTGGTTTTACCTTGTCTCTAGTGAATAATGATGAATAGTCTTTGGCAAGGATATGAACTATGAAAAAAAAATTTTGTATGTTAGCAAGAAATACAGACTATAATACTAGATTCCATTTAGTGATAGAGAATATCAAATATAAGGCAAGACTATAAATATGTAAATACATTAGAAACTAATTTAAAATTTTAGAACTGTGCTTATTCATGAAACAAAATGTTCATGTGTAGTTTTCTTATTAATGTCTCTAGTTATATTTGCACATCCAGCTACATGCCAGACATTTATTATTTGATGATAGGAGATACACTTAATAATACTGCACAAAAGTTCTTTCTTTGGCCGCAAAAATCATTTGCTAAAATGTGGGATTAATTTTCATGGTGAACATTGATTAGACACCACAACAAAATGTCTGTGATTCCAATGGGTCTATTGTCAATGTAAATAAAATCCTCTTTAAACCTCTGTAGGCATTGCCCTTTTTGTGAACTTTATTCAGTTTCCAAGCTTTACCCAACTCTGACAGGAAGATGGGCTGGAGATAGAGAAGAATATAAAGGAAATCAAAGTTTTGCCCTTAAAAACATTTTGTGAGACTTCCGGGAAGATGGCGGAAGAGTAAGACGCGGAGATCACCTTCCTCTCCACAGATACACCAGAAATACATCTACGCGTGGAACAACTCCTACGGAGCACCTACTGAACGCTGGCAGAAGACCTCAGACCTCCCAAAAGGCAAGGAACCCCCCACGTACCTGGTTAGGGCGAAAGAAAAAACTAAACAGAGACAAAAGGATAGGGACGGGTCCTGCACCAGCGGGAGAGAGCTGTGAAGGAGGAAAAGTGTCCACACACTAGGAAGCCCCTTCGCGGGTGGAGACTTCGGGAGGCGGAGTGGGGGAGCTTGGGAGCCGCGGAGGAGAGCACAGCAACAGGGGTGCGGAGGTCAAAGCGGACAGATTCCAGCGCAGAGGATCGGGCCGACCAGCACTCACCAGCCGAGAGGCTTGTCTGCTCGCCCGCCGGGGCAGGCGGGACTGGGAGCTGAGGCTCCGGCTTTTGTCGGAGCGCCGGGAGAGGACTGAGGTTGGCGGCGTGAACACAGCCTGCAGGGCGTTGGTGCGCCGCGGCTCGCCAGGAAAGAGTCCGGGGAGGGGTCTGGACCTGCCGGAGAGGCAAGAGACTTTTACGTCCCTCTTTGTTTCCTGGTGCACGAGGAGAGGGGATTAAGAACGCTGCTTGAGAGAGCTCCAGGGACGGGCGCAGCCGCGGCTAAGAGTGCGGAGCCCAGAGACGGACATGGGACGCTAAGGCCGCTGCTGCCGCCGCCAGGAGGCCTGTGTGCGAACACAGGTCACTAGCCACACGCCCTTCCGGGGAGCCTGTGCAGCCCGCCACTGCCAGGGTCCCGGGATCCAGGGACGGCTCCCCCGGGAGAGCGCACGGCGCGCCTCAGGCTGCAGCGTCACGCCGGCCTCTGCCGCTGCAGGCCCGCCCCGCACTCAGTGACCCTCCCTACCCCCCGGCCTGGGTGAGCCAGAGCCTCCGAATCAGCGGCTCCTTTAACCCCGTCCTGTCTGAGCAAAGAACAGACGCCCTCCGGCGACCTACACGCACAGGCGGGGCCAAATCCAAAGCTGAGCCCCTGGGAACTGTCAGAACAAAGAAGAGAAAGGGAAATCTCTCCCAGCAGCCTCAGAAGCAGCGGATTAAAGCTCCACAATCAACTTGATATACCCTGCATCTGTGGAATACCTGAATAGACAACGAATCATCCCAAATTAAGGAGCCCTGTGGATGAAAGGCTCTTGGGGCTGCAGCCAGAAGTCAGTGCTGTGCCTCTGAGGTGGGAGAGCCAACTTCAGGACACTGGTCCACAAGAGGCCTCCCAGCTGCACATAATATCAAACAGCAAAAATCTCCGAGAGATCTCCATCTCAACGCCAGCATCCACCTTCACTCAACGACCAGCAAGCTACAGTGCTGGACATCCTATGCCAAACAACTAGCAAGACAGGAACACAACCCCACCCATTAGCAGAGAGGCTGCCCAAAATCATAGTAAGTCTACAGACACCCCAAAACACACCACCAGACGTGGACCTGCCCACCAGAAAGACAAGATCCAGCCTCATACACCAGAACACAGGCACCAGTACCCTCCACCAGGAAGCCTACACAACGCATTGAACCAACCTTAGCCACTGGGGACAGACACAAAAAACAACAGGAACTACGAACCTTCAGCCTGCAAAAAAGGAGACCCCAAACACACTAAGATAAGCAAAATGAAAAGACAGAAAAACACACAGCAGATGAAGGAGCAAGATAAAAACCCACCAGACCTAACAAATGAAGAGGAAATAGGCAGTCTACCTGAAATAGAATTCAGAATAATGATAGTAAGGTTGATCCAAAATCTTGGAGATAGAATGGACAATAGAATGGACAAATTGCAAGAATCAGTTAACAAGGACCTAGAAGAACTAAAGATGAAACAAGCAACGATGAACAGCACAATAAATGAAATTAAAAGTACTCTAGATGGGATCAATAGCAGAATAACTGAGGCAGAAGAACGGATAAGTGACCTGGAAGATAAAATAGTGGAACTAACTACTGCAGAGCAGAATAAAGAAAAAAGAATGAAAAGAACTGAGGACAGTCTCAGAGACCTCTGGGACAACATTAAACGCACCAACATTCGAATTTTAGGGGTTCCAGAAGAAGAAGAGAAAAAGAAAGGGACTGAGAAAATATTTGAAGAGATTATAGTTGAAAACTTCCCAAATATGGGAAAGGAAATAGTTAATCAAGTCCAGGAAGCACAGAGAGTCCCATACAGGACAAATCCAAGGAGAAATATGCCAAGACACATATTAATCAAACTGTCAAAAATTAAATACAAAGAAAACATATTAAAAGCAGCAAGGGAAAAACAACAAATAACACACAAGGGAATCCCCATAAGGTTAACAGCTGATCTTTCAGCAGAAACTCTGCAAGCCAGAAGGGAGTGGCAGGACATATTGAAAGTGTTGAAGGAGAAAAACCTGCAACCAAGATTACTCTACCCAGCAAGGATCTCATTCAGATTTGATGGAGAAATTAAAACCTTTACAGACAAGCAAAAGCTGAGAGAGTTCAGCACCACCAAACCAGCTCTACAACAACTGCTAAAGGAACTTCTCTAGGCAAGAAACACAAAAGAAGGAAAGGACCTACAATAACGAACCCAAAACAATTAAGAATATGGGAATAGGAACACACATATCGATAATTACCTTAAATGTAAATGGACTAAATGCTCCCACCAAAAGACACAGATTGGCTGAATGGATACAAAAACAAACCCATATATTTGCTGTCTACAAGAGACCCACTTCAGACCTAGAGACACATACAGACTGAAAGTAAGGGGATGGAAAAAGGTATTTCATGCAAATGGAAACCAAAAGAAAGCTGGAGTAGCAATTCTCATATCAGACAAAATAGACTTTAAAACAAAGACTATTAGAAGAGACAAAGAAGGACACTACATAATGATCAAGGGATCGATCCAAGAGGAAGATATAACAATTGTAAATATTTATGCACCCAACATAGGTGCACCTCAATACATAAGGCAAATACTGACAACCATAAAAGGGGAAATCGACAGTAACACATTCATAGTAGGGGACTTTAACACCCCACTTTCACCCATGGACAGATCATCCAAAATGAAAATAAATAAGGAAACACAAGCTTTAAATGATACATTAAACGAGATGGAGTTAATTGATATTTATAGGACATTCCATCCTAAAACAACAGAATACACATTTTTCTCAAGTGCTCATGGAACATTCTTCAGGATAGATCATATCTTGGGTCACAAATCAAGCCTTGGTAAATTTAAGAAAATTGAAATTGTATCAAGTATCTTTTCTGACCACAACGCCATGAGACTAGATATCAATTACAGGAAAAGATCTGTAAAAAATACAAACACATGGAGGCTAAACAATACACTACTTAATAATGAAGTGATCACTGAAGAAATCAAAGAGGAAATCAAAAAAAACCTAGAAACAAATGACAATGGAGACACAACGACCCAAAACCTGTGGGATGCAGCAAAAGCAGTTCTAAGGGGGAAGTTTATAGCAATACAAGCCCACCTTAAGAAGCAGGAAACATCTCGAATAAACAACCTAACCTTGCACCTCAAGCAATTAGAGAAAGAAGAACAAAAAAACCCCAAAGCTAGCAGAAGGAAAGAAATCATAAAAATCAGATCAGAAATAAATGAAAAAGAAATGAAGGAAACAATAGCAAAGATCAATAAAACTAAAAGCTGGTTCTTTGAGAAGATAAACAAAATAGATAAACCACTAGCCAGACTCATCAAGAAAAAAAGGGAGAAGACTCAAATCAATAGAATTAGAAATGAAAAAGGAGAAGTAACAACTGACACTGCAGAAATAAAAAGATCATGAGAGATTACTACAAGCAGCTCTATGCCAATAAAATGGACAATCTGGAAGAAATGGACAAATTCTTAGAAATGCACAACATGCCAAGACTGAATCAGGAAGAAATAGAAAATATGAACAGACCAATCACAAGCACTGAAATTGAAACTGTGATTAAAAATCTTCCAACAAAGAAAAGCCCAGGACCAGATGGCTTCACAGGCGAATTCTGTCAAACATTTAGAGAAGAGATAACACCTATCCTTCTCAATCTCTTCCAAAATATAGCAGAGGGAGGAACACTCCCAAATTCCTTCTACAAGGCCACCATCACCTTGATACCAAAACCAGACAAGGATGTCACAAAGAAAGAAAACTACAGGCCAATATCACTGATGAACATAGATGCAAAAATCCTCAACAAAATACTAGCAAACAGAATCCAACAGCACATTAAAAGGATCATACACCATGATCAAGTGGGGTTTATTCCAGGAATGCAAGGATTCTTCAATATACGCAAATCTATCAATGTGATAAACCATATTAACAAACTGAAGGAGAAAAACCATATGATCCTCTCAATAGATGCAGAGAAAGCTTTTGACAAAATTCAACACCCATTTATGATAAAAACCCTGCAGAAAGTAGGCATAGAGGGAACTTTCCTCAACATAATAAAGGCCATATATGACAAGCCCACAGCAAACATCATCCTCAATGGTGAAAAACTGAAAGCATTTCCAGTAAGATCAGGAACAAGACAAGGTTGCCCACTCTCACCACTCTTATTCAACATAGTTTTGGAAGTTTTAGCCACAGCAATCAGAGAAGAAAAGGAAATAAAAGGAATCCAAATCGGAAAAGAAGAAGTAAAGCTGTCACTGTTTGCAGATGACATGATCCTATACATAGAGAACCCTAAAGATGCTACCAGAAAACTACTAGAGCTCATCAATGAATTTGGTAAAGTGGCAGGATACAAAATTAATGCACAGAAATTTCTGGCATTCCTATATACTAATGATGAAAAATCTGAAAGTGAAATCAAGAAAACACTCCCATTTACCATTGCAACAAAAAGAATAAAATATTTAGGAATAAACCTACCTAAGGAGACAAAAGATCTATATGCAGAAAATTATAAGACACTGATGAAAGAAATTAAAGATGATACAAATAGATGGAGAGATATACCATGTTCTTGGATTGGAAGAATCAACATTTTGAAAATGACTATAGAACCCAAAGCAATCTGCAGATTCAATGCAATCCCTATCAAACTACCAATGGCATTTTTCACAGAACTAGAACAAAAAATTTTGCAATTTGTATGGAAACACAAAGGACCCCGAATAGCCAAAGCAATCTTGAGAACGAAAGAAGGAACTGGAGGAATCAGGCTCCCAGACTTCAGACTATACTACAAAGCTACAGTTATCAAGATGGTATGGTACTGGCACAAAAACAGAAAGATAGATCAATGGAACAGGATAGAAAGCCCAGAGATAAACCCACGCACATATGGTCACCTTATTTTTGACAAAGGAGGCAGAAATGTACAGTGGAGAAAGGACAGCCTATTCAATAAGTGGTGCTGGGAAAACTGGACAGCTACATGTAAAAGTATGAAATTAGATCACCCCCTAACACCATACACAAAAGTAAGCTCAAAATGGATTAAAGACCTAAATGTAAGGCCAGAAACTATCAAACTCTTAGAGGAAAACATAGACTGAACACTCTATGACATAAATCACAGCAAGGTCCTTTTTGACCCACCTCCTAGAGAAATGGAAATAAAAACAAGAGTAAACAAATGGGACCTAATGAAACTTAAAAGCTTTTGCGCAGCAAAGGAAACCATAAAGAAGACCAAAAGACAACCCTCAGAATGGGAGAAAATATTTGCAAATGAAGCAACTGACAAAGGATTAATCTCCAAAATTTATAAGCAGCTCATGCAGCTTAATAACAAAAAAACAAACAACCCAATCCAAAAATGGGCAGAAGACCTAAATAGACATTTCTCCAAAGAAGATATACAGAGTGCCAACAAACACATGAGAGAATGGTCAACATCACTAATCATGAGAGAAATGCAAATCAAAACTACAATGAGATATCATCTCACACCAGTCAGAATGGCCATCATCAAAAATCTAGAAACAATAAATGCTGGAGAGGGTGTGGAGAAAAGGGAACCCTCTTACACTGTTGGTGGGAATGTAAATTGATACAGCCACTGTGGAGAACAGTATGGAGGTTCCTTAAAAAGCTACAAATAGAACTACCATATGACCCAGCAATTCCACTACTGGGCATATACCCTGAGAAAACCATAATTCAAAAAGAGTCATGTACCAAAATGTTCATTGCAGCTCTATTTACAATAGCCCAGAGATGGAAACAACCTAAGTGTCCATCATCGGATGAATGGATAAAGAAGATGTGGCACATATATACAATGGAATATTACTCAGCCATAAAAAGAGACGAAATTGAGCTATTTGTAATGAGGTGGATAGACCTAGAGTCTGTCATACAGAGTGAAGTAAGTCAGAAAGAGAGAGACAAATACCGTATGCTAACACATATATATGGAATTAAAAAAAAAAAGTCATGAAAAACCTAGGGGTGAAACAGGAATAAAGACACAGACTTACTAGAGAATGGACTTGAGGCTATGGGGAGGGGGAAGGGTAAACGGTGACAAAGCGATGAAGAGGCATGGACATATATACACTACCAAACGTAAGGTAGATAGCTAGTGGGAAGCAGCCGCATAGCACAGGGAGATCAGCTCGGTGCTTTGTGACCGCCTGGAGGGGTGGGATAGGGAGGGTGAGAGGTAGGGAGACGCAAGCGGGAAGAGATATGGGAATATATGTATATATATAACTGATTCATTTTGTTGTGAAGCTGAAACTAACATACCATTGTAAAGCAATTATACTCCAATAAAGATGTTAAAAAAAAAAAATTTTGTGATGTCATCTTAGGAGATTGAGGCAGAATTTCTACAAAGACGATTATTTAGGAGGGTAAAAAGTAGTTAAAGCCAGGACTTCCCTGGCGGTCCAGTGGTTAAGACTCTGTGCTTCCACTGCAGGGAACTCAGGTTCGATCCCTGGTCGGGGAACTAAGATCCCACGTGCTGTTCTTAAAACTAGGTGAACCTTGTGTGAAATGTTCTGATCACTCCAGAGTTCTCTCATTGTTCTGTTTAGGCACACAAAATATGATATGAGAGAATACAGCCATTTCTGACACACTAGAATTTGATGATTAATTTAATTGGCATAATATGGTAGTTAAAGTTGCTGGACAGTACTCAGACACATTGCAGTCTGTCTCATTCTTCTTGCCTTCTTTCTCATACATGGATGCAAAATGTTTGCCACAGCAGGGTGTTGGAGCAAGAAGCAGGGATAGGTAAGAAATACATGTAAGTTGCAGGCATGTGTAAGAAACTTTAGTGAACAATTTAGTCATGTGTCTTCATGAGATTCTTATACCTTGAGATTTATTGAACATGTTTAATATTTTCCACTGGCTTTTTCTATGGGTTGGAGTTGTCATAAATTCACAAAGACCATCTTTATTGTATTTTCTTTCAGAAAAAGTCATTGGAGATATTTTAAACCAAAACTAAGCAGGATGTCTGCCTGCCTTTTTCTTTCCTTCTTTCCACCCTCCCTCCCTCCCTCCCTCCTTCCCTCCCTCCCTCCTTCCCTCCCTCCCTTCCTTCCTTCCTACCTTCCTTCCTTTCTTTGTTTTGTCTTGTTTTTGAATAATGGTGTGAATCAAATACAGGTTAAAAAACAGCATGGAAGTGGTATTGGCTAGCATAAAATGAATGTTTCGACTTGCTAAATATTCAGTTATTCATTATATGATCTCTTGCAAAAAAGGAGTGGGTGATCCTTCTTATTTCCCATATGCTGAATACCCTGCTGTAGATACTGTTGTCATGGATACTGCTTGCTGAGCTCCCACAGACCTTGACTCACCAGTGTTTACAGGGATTGATAGACTGAAACTAAATGTTACACAACAGCACGTTGTGCTTGCTGCAAGCCTGGCAGGGCAGGCACGACAGAACTCTGTGTCCCCTTCTGGGTGTACTCTGATAAGGTTAGAAGAAGCCATCATCAGACCATTTACTTTTCACTACTTTTTTGGACAGGAGGGGAAGGGCAAAAAGGAGGCACCTGCAGAGAATAGGTAGGTGAAACAGGTCCATAAGCCTGAATAGGTCAACCTAAGTAAGAAGATCATAATCAGAACAATCTAAGAAGGTAAATACAGTTTATGAAATGTCAGATCTGTCAGCTTCAGCAACTGCAGTTTCTGTAGCCTTTAATCACCTTGAGTTCAAAGACCAGGTTTCATTCATGTTAGAGCTTCCCTAATTACCTGGAAACACATTGCACCCAGAAGGTAATCTGTAATCCTTTGCTGAATTAAATGTGAACTTTTTGCCAGTTTCCTTCCATTTCCTTAAGCAAAAAAGAAATATCCACTGAACCAAGTGCCTCTAGGGAAGAATGATTTTCACAATAGCTAGCCAGCAGGGCTCTGGCCTCACCCATCGCAGTGAACGTTGATGATGGCATGGGTCTGAGCTGGTCCTGGAAGCCGCCTGCTATGTGCAGCACTAACCACCATCTGGGGCTAGCGGGGAGGACCCAGGTGATGGGGATGGGAACCGGGGAAACAGGGGCACAAGGATTGGGAGCAGTAGCTCTTTGCCAGCTCATATGGATATTTTGAATATTTTAACAGTTGCTATGACGTGCTGTCACAGATGAATGGAATAGTGACCCTTCCCACAGGGTACTGGGCAGGACCTCCCCATGGTGTGTTAACATCATGAACGTTAATGTTTCCAATAAGAAACTTTGGCCAGATTCTACCATCTTATAGATGGTCTCCTTGAAAATTTCAAATACTTGGTAAGAGTCATTAGTGAGCAAGGTGTTAGCTTTCTCAGTGAACTAGATTGTTACCGAATATAGACCACTCCCAGGTCCCACGTGTGGTGAGGAAACAGAGCTTCTCTGGATGAGGAGGGGCAGCTCTGACCCACAGGATCAAGTCAGAGTGCTGACCGTGCTGCATACGCTGCAGACAGTTCGTGCAAAACTGTCTCAAGCATTGACCCATTAGCTTCAGCTCTGAGACCCCTTAGAAGCAAAAGAACTTGCAGTTGTCTCTAGAAAAGCTGTTTGGTATGATGTTTAAGTGAGACAATGTCTAGAAATTTGGCCAGTTCTGGGTAGTTTTAGAGGCTAGCTAAAGACCCTCTTTTGGCATGTTGGTGCCTGCTTTTTCTGTCATGCAAACAGCCTGGTCATTAGAACTGCATACCACCTCCCTTCCCCCAGAACATTTTGTGAGGTTTTGTCTATTGCTGCCTATGGGGAGCAGGCTCAAGGGAGCATGTTGGAATTTGTGGACTTTCCTTACATTTTTATATCTTATTTCTATTTGTTAAGGGCCTCTCCTGTGCTAAATTGGCTTAAATTGTGTCCCCACACAATCCATATGTTGAAGCCCTAACCTCCAGTATCTGAGATTGTGATTGTATTTGTAGACAGGGTCTTTAAAGAGGTAATTATATTAAAATGAGGTCATAAGGGTGGGCCTTATCCGTTCTGCCTGGTGTCCTCATAGGAAGAGGAGATTAGGACACGACATGCACAGAGGAAAGACCACGTGAGGACACGGGGAGATGATCATCTGCAAGCCAAGGAGAGAGGCCTCAGGAGAAGCCAGCCCTGCTAACACCTTGATCTTGGACTTCCAGCCTCCAGACGGTGA
The DNA here is from genome assembly GCF_003676395.1 of Aethalodelphis obliquidens. Classification (NCBI taxonomy): domain Eukaryota; kingdom Metazoa; phylum Chordata; class Mammalia; order Artiodactyla; family Delphinidae; genus Aethalodelphis; species Aethalodelphis obliquidens. The sequence continues at coordinate 14,349,331 of NW_020837993.1, forward strand.
GAAAACAACTGTCTGTTGTTTAAACCCCCCACTCTGGTATTTTGCTACAGAAGCCATAACAAATTAATACCTCCTGTAAATTATCATGCTTGGCCCATAACACTGCATCAGATGGAAGAAAAGTGTCAAAAGATCTAGCCCCCCACTCTCTGAAAGCTCTGCTTTGTGTGAGTCTCCCTTCTGTGGTCGTTTTCTGATTCCTCTGTGGCCGTGGCCCCTGTGTGTTCCCTCTTACCTGTCCTGGTTGCCTGTCCATCTCTGACACCCTGCTTGCAGGATCTGACTGCTTCCCTGTGGTTGCCTTCCTCTCTCCTCTGTCCATCTTGGCCCCATCAGCCTGCCCACCCAATACCTGGTCTCTCTCACAAGTCCTTGCCATCTTCCTTATGGACTCTGCCTCCTCCCCAGTCCTTCTCTTAGAAATGTGGACCCAGACTTCTTAGTGTGCACCTTCTTGGGGTGGACTAGAGCAGAGAAGAGAAGGCTGGAGGGAGCTGTTAGTCTCCTTATCTCAAGAAGCAAAAAGCTAAGTGGCTGGACACTGGGGAAGTAAGTATACCTTACAACTTCCTTTTGTATTTCTTTCGCATAGAAACTATTATTCCTCGTAGTAAAACTAGAGTTGCCCTTGTAAAAATGTGTATAGATAAGGATTTTTCTTATCTGTGTCCAAAAGCATATGTATACAGCATTTATCAAATGTCTTACAGAGATGCACAGATACGTGTAGAGCATGTTTACACTCATACAAGTATTAGCAGGATTCCTGTTTTATTTTAGTCTTGCTGCATCTTATCAGGGGACTGGGGAGAAAAATTAAGCCAGGATGGACAGACCTGGAGATGGGGACATGAGTCCATTCTGCTGCTAGAATCACTTCATTGCAAGAGACTCCTTTAAAAATCAAACAAATGTTGCTGTTTTTAAAGACACAGACATAATTTAGAATCCTGAACAGACATGGAAGGCTCACAAGGTGACACTTGGGGAAACTCAGGTGAGGGTAGTTTACACATTGCAAACTTGTGCATAATATGCCAGGCAGAGCAGGTGCTCACTGCCTTTAATGAAGCACTATTTATAACAACTGTACTTTGGAAAAAACCAAGTTGGGATGGGAGGAAATGGGGAGACAACCTGACACTGGTCTTTCAAAAATTAAGTGCTTAGTTATCTTTTTTATTTGTTTTTGAGTATAATGCTTTATAATGCTGTGTTAGTTTCTGCTGTACCGTGAAGTGAATCAGCTATACGTATACATATATCCCCTCCACTTGGACCTCCTTCCCACTTCCCCCTCACCATCGCACCCATCTAGTTCATCACAGAGCACTGAACTGAGCTCCCTGTACTATCCAGCAGATTGCCACTAGCTATCTGTTTTACACATGGTAGTGCATATATGTCAATCCTAATCTCCAAATTCATCCCACCCTCCACGTCCCCCACTATGTCCACACGTCTCTTCTCTACATCTGCATCTCCATTTTTCTATATTCCACATATATGCATTAATATACAATATTCATTTTTCTCTTTCTGACTTACTTCACTCTCTGTGACAGACTCTAGGTCCAGCCACATCTTTACAAATGACCCAATTTCATTCCTTTTTATGGCTGAGTAATATTCCATTGTATATATGTATCACATCTTCTTTATCTATTCATCTGTCGATGGACATTTAGGTTGTTTCCATGACCTGGCTATTGTAAATAGTGCTGCAGTGAACATTGAGGTACATGTGTCTTTTTGAATTACAGTTTTCTCAGGGTATATACCCAGGAGTGGGATTTCTGGGTCATATGGTAGTTCTATTTTTAGATTTTGGAAGAACTTCCATAAGGTTCTCCACAGTGGCTGTATCAACTGACATTCCCAACAACAGTGTAAGAGGGTTCCCTTTTCTCCACACTCTCTCCAGCATTTACTGTTTGTAGATTTTTTTGATGATGGCCATTCTGACTGGTGTGAGGTGATACTCATTGTAGTTCTGATTTGCATTTCTCTAATAATTAGTGATGTTGAGCATCATTTCATGTGCCTCTTGGCCATCTGTAGGTCTTCTTTGGAGAAATGTCTGTTTAGGTTTTCTGCCCATTTTTTGATTGGGTTGTTTGTTTTGATATTGAGCTGCATGAGCTGTTTGTATATTTTGGAGATTAATCCTTTGTCCATTGCTTTGTGTGCAAATAATTTCTCACATTCTGAGGGTTGTCTTTTTATCATGTTTATGGTTTTCTTTGCTGTGCAAAAACTTTTAAGTTTAATTAGATATCATTTGTTTATTTTTGTTTTTATTTTCATTACTCTAGGAGGTGGGTCAAAAAAGATCCTCTAAGAGTTTTTATACTGTCTGATCTTACAGATTTACGTCTTTTACGTCTTTTATCCATTTTGAGTTTATTTTTGTCTTTGGTGTTAGGAAGTGTTCTAATTTCATTCATTTACATGTAGCTGTCCAGTTTTCCCAGCACCATTTATTGAAGAGACTGTCTTTTCTTCATTGTATATTCTTGCCTCTTTTATCATAGACTAGGTGACCACAGGTGTGTGGGTTTATCTCTGGGCTTTCTATCCTGTTCCACTGATCTATATTTCTGTTTTTGTGCCAGTACCATACTGTCTTGATTACTGTAGCTTTGTTGTATAGTCTGAAGTCAGGGAGGCTGGGTCCACCAGCTCCGTTTTTCTTTCTCAAGATTGCTTTGGTGATACAGAGTCTTTTGTGCTTCTTTACAAATTGTAAAATTTTTTGTTCTAGTCTGTGAAAAATGCCATTGGTAATTTGATAGGGATTGCATTGAATCTTTAGATTGCTTTGGGTAACAGAGTCATTTTCACAATATTGATTCTTCCAATCCAAGAACATGGTATATCTCTCCATCTGTTTGTGTCATCTTTGATTTCCTTCATCAGTGTTTTATAATTTTCTGCATACAGGTTTTTGCTTCCTTTGGTAGGCTTATTCCTAAGTGTTTTATTCTTTTTGTTGCAGTGATAACTGGGATTGTTTCCTTAACTTCTCTTTCTGATCTTTTGTAGTTAGTGTATAGGAGTGCAAGAGATTTCTGTGTATTAATTTTGTATCCTGCAACTTTACAAAATTCATTCATTAGCTCATGTAGTTTACGGGTGGCATCTTTAGGATTTTCTAAATATAGCATCATGTCATCTGCAAGCAGTGATAATTTACTTCTTTTCCAATTTGGATTCTTTTTATTTATTTTTCCTCTCTGATTGCTGTGGCTAGGACTTCCAAAACTGTGCTGAATAATAATGGTGAGAGTGGACATCCTTGTCTTGTTCCTGATCTTAGAGGAAATGCTTTCAATTTTTCACCATTGAGAATGAAGTTTGCTGTGAGTTTGTCCTCTACGGTCTTTATTATGTTGAGGTAGTTTCCCTCTATGGCCATTTTCTGGAGAGTTTTTATCATAAATTGGTGTTGAATCTTGTCAAAAGCTTTTTCTGCATCTATTGAGATGATCATATGGTTTTTATTCTTCAGTTTGTTAATATGCTCTATCACATTGATTGATTTGCATATATTGAAGAATCCTTGCATCTTTGGGATAAATCCCACTTCATCATGGTATATGATCCTTTTAATGTGTTGTTGAATTCTGTTTGCTAGTATTTTGTTGAGGATTTTTGCATCTATGTTCATCAGTTATATTGGTCGTAATTTTCTTTTTTTGGTATACCTTTGTCTGGTTTTGGTATCAGGGTCATGATAGCCTTGTAGAATGAATTTGGGAGTGTTCCTTCCTGTGCAATTTTTTTGGAAGGGTTTGAGAAGGACAGGTGTTAACTCTTCTCTAAATGTTGATAGAATTCACCTATGAAACCATATCGTCCTGGACTTTTGTTTGTTGGAAGATTTGTAATCACAGTTTCAATTTCATTTCTTGTGATTGTCCATTCATATTTTCTTTCTTCCTGGTTGCCTTGGAAGGTTGTACCTTTCCAAGAATTTGTCCATTTCTTCCAGGTTGTCTATTTTATTGGCATATAGTTGCTTGTAGTGGTCTCTTATGATCCTTTGTATTTCTGTGGTGTCAGTTGTAATTTCTCCCTTTTCTAATTTTATTGATTTGAGTCCTCTCCCTTTTTTTCTTAATGAGTTTGGCTAAAGTTTTATCAATTTTGTTTATCTTCTGAAAGAACCAACTTTTATTTTTGTTGATCTTTATTACTGTTTTCTTCATTTTAATTTCATTTATTTCTGCTCTGATCTTTATGATTTCTTTCCTTCTACTAACTTTTGGTTTTCTTTTTTCTTCTTTCCCTAGTTGCTTTTGGTGTAAGGTTATTTGTTATTTGAGATTTTTCTTGTTTCTTGAGGTGAGATTGAATTGCTGTAAACTTCCCTCTTAGAACTGCTTTTGCTGCATCCCATAGGTTTGGGGTCATTGTGGTTTTGCTGTCTTTTGTTTCTATGTATTTTTAAATTTCCTCTTTGATTTATTCAGTGCTCTCTTGGTTATTTACCAGCACACTATTTAACCTCCATGTGTTTGTGTTTTTAACAGTTTTTTTTTTTCCTGTAATTGATTTCTCATCTCATAGCATTGTGCTCAGAAAAGATGTTTGATATGATTTCAATTTTCTTAAATTTTCTGAGGCTTGATTTGTGACCCAATATGTGATCTATCTTGGAGAATGTTCTGTGTAAACTCGAGAAGAAAGTGTATTATGCTGCTTTCAGGTGGAATGTCCTATAAATATCAATTAAATCTACCTGGTCTCCTGTGTCATTTAAACCTTGTGTTTCCTTATTTATTTTCTGCCTGGATGATCTGTCCATTGGTGTAAGTGGGGTGTAAAAGTCCCTCACTATTATTGTGTTACTGTCGATTTCCTCTTTTATGGCTGTTAGCATTTGTCTTATGTATGGAAGTGCTCCTATGTTGGGTGCATAAATATTTATAATTATATCTTCTTCTTGGATTGATCCCTTGATCATTATGTAGTGTCCTTCCTTATCTCTTATAACAGTCTTTAAAGTCTATTTTATCTGATATGAGTATTGACACTCCAGCTTTCTTTTGATTTCCATTTGCATGGAATATATTTCCATCCCCTCCCTTTCAGTCTGTATGTGTCCCTATGTCTGAAATTGAACTCTTGGAGACAGCATATATATGGGTCTTGTTTTTGTATCTATTCAGGAATCTGTGTGTTTTGGTTGGAGCATTTAATCCATGTACATGCAAGGTAATTATCAATATGTATGTTCCTATTACCATTTTCTTAATTGTTTTGGGATTGTTTTTGTGAGTGTTTTTCTTCTCTTGTGTTTCCTACCTAAAGAAATTCCTTTAGCATTTGTTGTAAAGTTGGTTTGGTGATACTGAATCCTCTTAGCTTGTGCTTGTCTGTAAAACTTTTGATTTCTTCATCGATCTGAATGAGATCCTTGCTGGGTAGAGTAATCTTTGTTATCGGTTTTCCCCTTTCATCACTTTAAATATATCCTGCCACTCCCTTCTGGCCTGCAGAGTTTCTGCTGAAAAATCAGCTGATAACCTTATGAGGATTCCCTTGTATGTTATTTGTTTTTTCCCTTGCTGCTTTTAGTATTTTTGCTTCGAATTTAATTTTTGTTAGTTTGATTTTTATGTGTCTTGGTGTGTGTCTCCTAGGGTTTATCCTGTATGAGACTCTCTGCACTTCTCGGATTTGGGTGGCTATTTCCTTTCTCATGTTAGGGAAGTTTTCAACTATAATCTCTTCAAATATTTTCTCAGACCCTTTCTCTTTCTCTTCTTCTCCTGGGATCCCTATAATTCAAATGTTGGTATGTTTAATGTTGTCCCAGAGGTCTCTGTAACTGTCCTGAATTCTTTTCATTCTATTTTCTTTATTCCACTTCTTGGCAGTTATTTCTACTATTCTGTCTTCCAGCTCACTTGTTCATTCTTCTGCCTCAGTTATTCTACTATTGATTCCTTCTAGAGTATTTTTCATTTCGGTTATTGTGTTGTTCATCACTGTTTGTTTATTCTTTAGTTCTTCTAGGTCTTTGTTGAACATTTCTTGTATTTTCTTGATCCATGCCTCCATTCTATTTCTGAGATTTTGGATCATCTTTACTCTGAATTCTTTTTCAGGTAGGTTGCAAATTTCCTCTTCATTTGTTTAGTCTTGTAGGTTTTTACCTTTTTCCTTCTTCTGTAACATATATTTTTGTCATTGCATCTTTTTTTTGATGGGTGGGGCTGTGTTCTTGTCTTACGGGTTGTTTGGCCTGAGGCATCCAGCACAGGAGTTTGCAGGCAGTTGTGTAGAGCCAGTTTTTGGTGCTGAGATGAGGACCTCCAGGAGACCTCACTCCAATTAATATTCCCTGGGGTCTGAGGTTCTCTATAGTCCAGAAGTTTGGACTCAGTGCTCCCACCACAGGAGCTCAGGCCTGACCCCAGGCCTGGGAGCCAAGATCCTGAAAGCTGCACAGCATAGCAATAAAAAGCAGAGGGCAGAACCGTAACAAAGAATAAAAAATAATATGAAATTAGAAAAATTAAAAAATTTATTAGAAAAAATAAAAATGTAAATGAAACCACAGTAAAAAGGTAAAACAGAACCACAACAGCAGAAAAGAAAGAAAGAAAGAAAAAAACCAGAAAATGCCTTGGCTGTTGGGGGGCTTCTTAGGCTCGGGCATGGCTTAGGCGGGGTCTGGGGCCTAGGCTTAGGACCTGCACGGCTGGAAAAGGACCTTGGGGGTTTGGAAGTTTGGGGCTTAGTCCTGGCACAGCTGGTGGGGGCCTTGGAATTTGCAGGCTTTTGTCCATGACTCCAGCAGGCTTGCTGGGGGCCAAGTGGATGGGGGAAATGCTGGGCACATTCCCCTCTGATCCCCTGATCCCACAAAGGTCTCTCCCCATCCCTGCTGATCCCATCACCATGAGTGTGCACCTCCCGAGCACAGTAACTCCTCCTCTCCCCCAGCCGCCCTTCAGGGACTCTGGTACCATCTAGTCTCTAGTTTTCCTCCCCCACTCCCTCCCATGGCTCCAGGACCCACATGGTCAGAGGTGGCCTCAGATGGCAGAGGATAAGGCCAGGGACCTCAACAGACTTGCCAGGGGCTGAGTGGGAGGGGAAAATGCAGGCTACCTTCCCTTCTGATCCTCCCATCCCCTGAAGGTCTCTCCCCATCCCCATTGATCCCCTTGCTTTGAGTGGGTCCCTTCGGGTATAGGAACCCCTCCCTATCCCCCTGCCCCTTAGGGGCACTGGTCCCATCTAGCCCCTATTTCTCCTCCCCCCTCCCTCCCCACTACATCCTACACAGTCACTCAGGGGTTCCTCCCATCCCCTTAGGTGTCTGAGGTCCCCCACCAGCACCTGGTAAGTGTCATAGTTGTGAGGAGATGCAAACTCCATGTCCTCCTACTCCGCCATCTTGACTCCGCTCTGTCAAGAGCTTAGTTATCTTCAATGGGACGGCAAAAGGAGAAATCTGGAGTTAAATGGCTATTTGCCCTGATTATGAATTCAGTTAAAATTCTCCACCAAACTGGAAGAAACCTAAACCAAAGTATTTCTAACATTTTATGAAGCTTCAAGTTGAACCGGAAATAATGAAAGCACATGCCAAAAAGATTGCCATCCAGATCGAGTCTGCTTATTAAAAGAAGGAAATGTACCTACTGTTTACATGATCCTTTAAACCACTTTTAAAGAGACTGAATTAGTTCATACTGTCAGTGTCATTAAAGGAGGAAAAGAGAAAACAGAAAGGCAAGAAACATAGTAATGAAAAAGTAAAAACAAAATAAATTAAAAATAGTATGCTTTTCTGGTTGCTGGAAGTTAAAATCTTGTTAAAGTAGTCAATCTTGTGACAAATATACATGAAAATCTCTGAATGTTGACAACTTATTATATTGCATGTGAGTTTAGAATAGATGCTCTTCCCAAGTTTAAAAAAAAATTAAAACAACAACAAAAATCTATAATCATATCCCTCTTACTCAAAAGGCAGAAAAACAGATAGAGCCAAAAATAAAGATATACAACAGATATGAAAAGTGCCTCATGTAAGAGATTCTGTTTAGAGCTTTTTTTCCCTTGGAGATGATATATTTAATCTTCATGGGAATGAGAATTAAAAAGTTGAGTGTTTCCCTTTATGATCTGGCTGACTGAGAGCTCAGAGCCAAACTTATGATTCAGTTATAACAGCTGTCATGTATTTCTTCCTGCTTGCTAATTCATATTTATATACTTTATTTACTTTCCCTGGTCCAGAGTGTGAATTTTTTATAGTGTTAACTTTTTAAAAAAAAATTACCCAAGAAACACCCATGGCTCTTGAAGAACACACTAGAAATAAACAAATAAGAATGAGCCACAAATCTGTATGTTCCATCATTCAGGACAGCCATCCCATTGCACTATCCTACAGCCTCTGGATGTGCATGTATGTATGTGTTAACATGTAAATGAGATCATGCTATATATACTGATGTAGATTCTTTGTTTCACTTTTATCATAAGCATGAATCAATGTCAATAATCACATATGAAATATTAATGGCTCTTTTAGCATTCTGTTATATGGAGATACCATTCAACCTATCAAGTCATTTCCAAATTTTTGATATTATAAGCAATGCTGAAATATATCCTTCTTGCTAAATCTTTGTAGATGTCTTCATAAATAAGCTTATGATAAATTTCTAGGAATGATATTGCTGGGTCAAGCATAAACAAATATTTTAGACTTTTAACAACGATCACCGACTGCATTATTCAGATAGTGGCATCAGTTGATACTCTTAAACCAGACAAATATTTTAAAAATGCATTTATCCTTACCCCACCAACACTGAGATCGTCTTTTTTCTAATTTGATAGCTTAAAAATCATGTTCTTCAAGTGAAAGTATCTTAGATAATTATGAAATTCGATAAAAATTGTTTTTCTGACCTCACCACTCCTCTGTTCAGAATGCTATGCCAACGTGCTGTGTCTCCCCTCCCTTTATACTCTCATCCCCAGCCAGCGTCTCCTGACCATGTTCTATCTACAAATTCTGTAGACTTCCAGGATCTTGAACTTGACCATGCCTCATGTGAGGTACTGAGTTTTCAATCATGACAATTATTCAGAAGCTCATTTCTAGCCCTTTTCCTTTAGCACCTCTCCCCCACCATCCCTCCCAACCCCCATTCCCCCCAACACATGTGCCCAAAGCCATCATCTTAACCACTTCAGGTCACTTTTCAGTATAATAACATGTTTATAATTCACAATCTGCTAGACCTTAAAGCAAGCTAAACACTCTGAGATTATAAAGCACGACCTGGAATTCTAAGCAGAGAAAAAAGTTCAATAAAATGTATGACCATTTTTTCTTTTTCTTTTTGGCTTGTAGATTTAAATAGCTTTGGAAGGGACTTACCTGCTGTAAAGTTGCAATGTTTTCTATTAGCCATTTTATGGTTTTATTTTCTTTAAGTTCTTAGGTTCTTGTGAAATTTATCCTGGTTTATGATACCCTCCATTTGGTTTTTCAGTTGTCCCAACACATTTTTTCCTGCAGTTATATTTTTTATTGAGGTATAGCTTACATATAGTAAAATACACAGACTAAATGTTCCATTCTGTGAAGATATAAAATATTTCCAATATTCCAGAAAGTGTCCTTGTAAATTCAGCAACTCCCCCCACCCACACACAACAGAGAAAACTACTTTCTGATTTTTGTCATCATAGATTACTTTAGCCTCTGGTTTTGTTCTAGAACCTAATAAGATTGGAATCATACAGAATATGTTCTTTTGGGATGGTACAGATGATATAGATATAGATATAGACATAGAGACAGAGACAATCCCAGGCAGGATGGGGACAACTCAATTCCCTACCAACTCAGGTGGGCTGGAGCTGAGTCAGAGCCCTTAGAATTAGAAAAGAATAAAGTAGTGGATTGTTTCTTGCTCCTGAAAGTTGTAGGATTTTACCTCCATTTACACCAGTTGTTCTCAAACTTTTCTGCATATTGGATTCATCGGGGAAACTTAAAAAAATACTGATATCTGAGTTTCACCTCCTCCACCCCACCTCCGCAGAGATTCTGATTATCTTTTCAGGTTACAACTTAGATATTTGGAGTTTAAGAGTATCCTCTGGTGAATGTAATGTGCAGCCAAGGTTGAGAAACAGGAATTTGCATGAGAGCTTCAAGTGCATTAACATCTCACACATTTTAAGAGCTTCACATTAAGATGCAGATTTTGATTCAGAAGGTCTGGAGGCCAAGAGCCTGCATTTCAAGCAAACTCTGAGTTGATATCGATGTTGGCTCATGGACTGTAGTTTGAGAAGCAAGGGATGTAAATGTTCTTTCTGATAGTTTCCTTAGATTCAAGACTGTCTTTTAACTCCCCTGCAACCCTGAAATTCACCCCAAAGCTCATCCTGATGGAGACAGGAGTGGTTTTCTTAATCATACCTTCTGTGTGTCCTCTCCCACGTATTAGAGCTCCTTGGGCCCATATTCTGAACCCTTTTCTTCTCTTGCTTAATAATTTTTGCTTAGACTACGACAACTTCTCTACACCAAAAACTCACAAACATTTCTTTAGCTCATATCTTCTTCCTGAGTGCCAGACCGGCATGCCCAACTGCTCCCATGACATTTCCTCTTGAATGTCTTATAGAATTCTTAGCATAACCTTCAAAACTGAAGTCATGATTATCTTTTACAACCAAATATGACCTTCCAAAATCTTTAAAAAATATCTAGATAGATATATACATAATGATAGATGATAAATAGATACAGATTGATAGATGATAGATAGGTAGATATAGAGATGGGTGATAGATAAATATAGATATAGAAAGAAGAGGCGGGGAGAGGGAGAGAACTACCACCTAGACAATTGTTCATGGAAGAATCTGAACGTCTTCCTTCATACCTTATACACCCCTTCCTTCACATCCAGCCACCCATTCCTGTTAATCTGCAAAATGTATTTTGACTCTTTTTGCTTCTTTCTGTGTCCACTACGACCAACCTCGCCCAAGCTCTGGTCCATTTTTACCCTAGTTCTTCTAAAATATATTTTTTCCAAAACAAGTGTTATTTTCTTAAAATGTAATTCAGATTATGTTCTTATCATGTTTCAAACTGTTGTGTAGTTCTCAGTGCACTTAGAATAAAATTCAAAATCTTACTTAATAATGTTTCTGGTTATCTTAAATGTTTCCAAAAATGATGACAATGTCATATGATTTGAATGTTGACAAGTACTTTGCTGTATGGTAAGGAAGTCATAAGAAGTAGAGGCTGTGAGGAAGGTTCTGTGAATGAAGGTGAGAATACACCCACTGTTAGGATGACGACCAGAAGTATTTTTGCTTTTGAGACTTAGATAAAATTGTCTCCACCCTGATGTAGAATTGATCAATGATAAGGTGTGAATTGCATAAGAAAGCCAAAGTCTTTTGGGTAAAAAGGGTTGTATGTAACTCCACATTGTTTCTCCAAAGATTTGGATACTATCAAGGTATATTAGGGTTCCCTGTTCCAGAGCTCAATGGCAGAAAGTTAAATAAATGCTCTGAAATTCAGTTACCTTAGAGGAGTACAGTATTACAATCAGCATAAGAACTTGTGATTTCTTCGAGGCTAAGGACTGACCTTAGCTCAGTGTCAGAGGGCCTTGGGCTGAAAGCCCCCTGGAGCACTTGAACTTCCAAGAGCATTGTTGGAGTTTTTAACTACTGGGTCATAATCATGGTAACAAATGGAGATCACTACAGAGGCTCCTGTCTGGATGGAGACAGGAAAGGGCAATTCAGAAGCAGTGGACAATTGCCATCTGTCAAAGAGCCTTAAAATAATGTTTAATAATGAGAGTGTCAGGTAGCGGGAGGTGAGAGCAGGCTGTGATGGGCCTTGTGTGAGACCAGTTCTCTCTCATCAGGTTTGTGGATGAAGCTAAGTTTCTTGTTTTCAGAGAGACATTTAGCTTCTGGTAATGGGGATGGGAAGACATGGAGAACTTCAGGAGGGAGACACTGGCCTTCCTGCTGATAGAGCTGGTGGATGGCAGAGGATTCAATGGAGAAAGAAGACAAGGAAGAGAAGGTGAGGGCGAGATGACAATAATTGTACCCTAAGCTCGTGGTTTATATCACAGCAGTTACATTTTGTCACCGTCGTTGGAGATCTTTACAAATCCTTATCTAGAATTGACTGAATAAAACTGTATCACTGATGCCACTTTATTCTCTAAGTCATTCATTTGTTCATTTGTTTAACAAATATGTTTTGAATTTCTCCTGGGAACTAGGTATCCAGGACAATTCTATGTGCTGAGGTTACAGCCATGAACAAAACATTCCAAAGCTCCTCTGTTATGGAGGCCACATTCTAGTGGTGGGGCTGTCAGGAACTTGACAATAAACGCAAAAAAATACATCAAATGTGTAGTATGTCAGATAATGAAATGAGCGATGACAGAAAATGCCACAGAAAAGGTAGCCAGGGAGTGTACACTGGGGATAAATTTTAAGGAGGAAGGTTGGGGAAAACCTCTTTGAAAAGGTGAAGCCTGAGGAAAGACCAGAAAATGGGAAAGAAGACGGTCATGTGCATACTGGGGGAAGATGGTTCCAGGCTGCAGGCACAGCAAGTGCAAAGTCCCAGTGGGCATTCGCCTCAGAGCTCAAAGACAGCGCGGCTGAGTGGATGAGAATGGGAGGGGAGGCAAAGGGGAGGATGGATCTTTCAGGTCCTTTGAAAGCCACTACAAGAACACTGACCCTGAGTGATATGGGAAGACAGTGGAGAGTTTTGAGCAGAGAAATAGTGTAATTTGTCTTATTTGTTAACAGGATCATGCTGGCTGCTGTGTGTCGAATCAACTGTAGGGAGGAGGGGAGGAAGTAGGAAAGTCACTTAGGAGAGCACGACACTAGTCGGGGGAGGGATGGAGCTGGCTTGGGGTTGGCCAGTGTTGTAAGGCAGAGGCCACAGGATTGGTCCCTGGATCAGAGGTGGGGTGTGATAGAAAGTAAAAAATCAGAAAGCTTCTAAGGTTTTTAGCCTGACAACTTCCATTAACTGAGATGAATAGGGTGTGGTTAGAGCAAGTTTGTGAAGAAGAACAAGCTGAGGCATGTATTAGACATTCACATGTGGCCCTTGAAGATATAAGACTGAGATTCAAAGGAAGAGAACCAAACTGGAGACATACATTTGAGGGTGAAAGTGGTCAAGGGGTATAGATGCTGTCTAAAGCTGTGAGACCACATGAAATCATCAAGAGAGACACAGAAAGGCCCACGTACCAAGCCTGGAGGCATTTCAACCTTAAGAGACTGCAAAGATGGATAGGAACCGTGGAAGGAGAAAATTGGGGCCCATGTGGGTGTCCTGGCAGCCAAGTCAAAAGACATACACTTCTAGGAGGAAGTAGCCATCACTAGGGAAAATGCTCCTGGTAAGCCGAGTAAGATGAAGACTTAAAATTGACATTGGGTTTAGTTAAGTAGGGGTCAAACTGATGTTTGAAGCAAGACCAAGAAGTCTAGTATCAAGGATGGGTATAGACCCTTCCTAGATAGAAGTAAACTGTGAAGAGTTTGGGTTTGGAGGGTTCTTTAAGATGCTCTAAAACCTGGCTCCTCAAAGTATGGTCCACAGACAAGCAGCACTGGCATCACCTGGGAGCTTATTAGAAAAGCAGAATCTCAGAGCCCACCCAGATCTGCTGAATCAGAATCTGCTCTTAGAGCAAGATCTCTGGCCCATCTGTCTGCTTGGCAGAGTTTTAGACACACGGCTATAAAACACCTGGACCAGGGTTCCTAACACCCATGGTGATGGTGCTGATGGCACGGACCCTCCTGATGCTGTGTTTCTGCAGCTGGTGTCAGAGTGAGGAGAGGCTGGGGTTCACATAATGGTTGGGGCTGAGTGCTCTTAGGTTTTTAGCAAAGAAGGTAAAATGACCCTTTTCTGGTTCCTGCTACGTTCATGGTCTCTTCAGACCTGAGCGTCGACTTGTTCACCTCAGTTCAAAGAGTTCACTATGGCTTCTCTATTTTTGTGGACGCTGCCTTGCAGTTAACCCCTCTCCATCAGGCACAGAGATTGCAAGCATTCTGCTGACTCCCGGACTTCCACTGCCTGCAGTTACCTAAAGTGCCTTGTCACCTGATCCCTCCCTCCTGTAAGGCCTCTGCCTTCTGACACCTGTGCCCAAGAGGGGGTAGATCTAATTCGTTCAATGGATTGTGTCACACACAATGTGCTTGTAAAGGGTTCCATAAAGAAATACATTTGAGGAACACTGTGAGGGTCTCCTGCAGAGGTGGGGGGTGGCTGTGGCTCACCACAGGGACAAGGACACTGGCAGCAGAAGTTCTGGGAAGTACTCCTTGGCATGAGCCCTCCCAGAGTCCACCATTAGCCCCACCAAACAGCCCAGTTAGGCTCCAGTGTTGGGTCACCTCAGGCCAAACAACCAACAGAGAGGGAACACAGCCCCACCCATCAGCAGACAAGTAGATTAAAGTTTTACTGAGCTCTGCCCACCAGAGCAGCAGCCAGCTCTACCCACCACCAGTCCCTCCCATCAGGAAAGTTGCACAAGCCTCTTAGATAGCCTCATCCGCGAGAGGGCAAATAGCAGAAGCAGGAAGAACTACAATGCTGCAGCCTGTGGAACAAAAACCACATTCACAGAAAGATAGACAAAATGAAAAGGCAGAGGACTATGAGGGAACAAGATAAAACCCCAGAAAAGCAACCAAATGAAGTGGAGATAGGCAACCTTCAGAAAAAGAATTCAGAATAATGACAGTTAAGAGATCCAGGACCTTGGAAAAGAATGGAGGAGAGGGTGTGGAGAAAAGGGAACCCTCTTGCACTGTCCGTGGGAATGTAAACTGATACAGCCACTATGAAGAACAGTATGGAGGTTCCTTAAAATACTAAAAATAGAATTACCATATGACCCAATTACTGGGCATATATCCTGAGAAAACCGTAATTCAAAAAGACACATGCACACCAATGTTCATTGCAACACTATTTACAATAGGTAGATCATGGAAGCAACCTAAATGCCCATTGACAGCCAAATGGATAAAGAAGGTATGGTACATATATATAATGGAATATTACTCAGCCATAAAAAGGAACAAAATTGGGTCATTTGTAGAGATGTGGATTGACCTAGAGACTGTCATACAGAGTGAAGTAAGTCAGAAAGAGAAAAACAAATATCGTATATTAACACATATATGTGGAATCTAGAAAAATGGTACAGATGAACCATTTTGCAAGACAGAAATAGAGACAAAGATGTAGAGAACAAATGTATGGAAACCAAGGGGGAAAAGTGGGGGGGTTGGTGGGATGAACTGGGAGATTGGGATTGACATATATACATATATGACATATATACACTAACATGTATAAAATAGGTAACTAATAAGAACCTGCTATATAAAAAATAAATAAAATAAAATTCAAAAAAAGTAAACAAAACTTTAGTTTTCTACACTATGTGTAGAAAATCTCATTTTTTGCTGTAGTAATGACATATATTAATACTTTAATAAAGTTTCAAGAATGCTATATGAGAATTAAAAATTCTGAATGCGAATATATATTTGCATTAACTAGAATGATTATACATGTTAATGCAAAGTGAAGAATAAAGAACATTTGTTTAGCTAAAATATGTTTATTACATTCAAGCTATCATCCAAAAAACTTCCATTTTTACATATAAATAAATGCAGAATTTAAGAATTGTAAAAACCAGCATTAAAATCTGTGATAAGACCTTTTTTTCTTTTTTCTTTCTCCATCTTAGTTTTAGTCTGAATTACACTTTCCCACAGTTTTATTTATTTTAATTTTGGAAAGAACGTGTTACATGAGATCTATTCTCTTAAATGTTAAGTGTACAAGATATTATTGTTGACTCTAGGTACAGAGTTGGACACAGATCTCTAGAGCTCACTCATCTTCTTGCTTGATTGAAACTTCAAGCCTTTTAATTAGAAACTCTCCTTTTCCCCCTCCTTTCAGCCCCTGGCAACCACTGTCCACTCTGATTCTATGAATTTGACTATTTTAGATCCCTCACATAAGTGGAACCATGTAATATCTGTCTTTCTGTGATTGGCTTATATCAGCATAATGCCCTCAAGGTTCTTCCATGTTGTTGCCATTGTGAGTATTACCTTATTTATTTTTTTAGGGCTTAATAATGTTTCATTGTATGTATATATCACATTTTCTTCATTCATTGATTCACTGATAAACACTTGGGTTATTTCTACATCTTGTGAATAGTGCTGCAACAAGTGCTAATACTTATTTGAGATTCTGATTTCAATTCTTTTGGATAAACTCCCGGAAGTGGGATTGCTGGATCATATGGTAGTTCTGTTCTTATTTTTTGAGGAATTTCCATACTGTTTTTCATAGTGGCTGCATCAATTTGCATTCCCATGAACAGTGTGCATGCTTTGTAATTTTTTATTGAAAGCTGATGTTTTCTATGTGTGTACATTTTATGCGTGGAAATGAGCATGGCTTTTCTTCTGCTAGGTCTATAATAAGGGGTTTTGTGTTTGTCTCTTCTGGAATTGGGCTGGGTTTGAAATTTGTTGTTTCTGTGTTCTTATCAGTGCACCATTGCAACTTCTGTGAACCTGACCTTGGAGGTGTGGACTTCTCAAGTGCTCCTGCCCCATCTCCAGATGTGACGCTGTCTTCTCTTCACACATATTCCTGCCCTTCCCCAGGGTCTGGGCTTCTCTTTTACTCTGTCCCCTCCCACAGTGCAGTTTTCCAAGGGTATCCATCAGTGAGTGTCCTTCATGTTCTGGGTGCCCTAACCCTTCAGATTTTAAGCCTTTTAATCCTTAGGGGAGCTGAATCTCAGCAAGTCTGTTCCTCTGTCACCTGCAATGCGATTCCACAGGAATCTTAGGTCTTACAATTTGCCCACTCACAGCCATTGTCACCTCTGATCTTTCTCACTACTCCCACCTCTCCTGTGGGCACTTAGTAGATTCCTGGAGGAAAAGCCTCCAAGAGATTAGAAATCCCTAGGTGTGCAGCTCACAGGGGCCTCACACATTCTTACTAGCTCACAGGCTGCCTTCAACAGTTCATTAAAAATGTTTCGTTCACTCTCCTGTCTAGATGTTCCCTGGTGTTTAGTGGTGTTTATCGCAGGTAAGTAAATACTTAGGACCTGTTTCTCCTTGCTGGTTCCTGTCCCTCTTTAGATTTTGTGCCAATTTATTTACTCTGTAACCTCATCTTTCTAATAGGTACAAAAGAAGTCATTAATTTGAGGATTTCCAAGATTTTCCTTGTTACATGGGTGAGAGCAATATGCGTTCCACCTCTCTATATCTCTGAATTGAAATCAAATAACTCTGTGTCCTCTTAAACATCAGGTCTGCAATTTAAGTAGTACTGAAGATAACATTTATTTATACTTTCTGATCCTAGGAGCCAACATGTTTATTTGGTAAAAGGCAATCTCATTTTTCCCATTCATTTAATGCCAAATATTAATTTAAAAAAAGATATCCAGTTAATTACTAAAAATAGAATCTACTTAGTAAATCAGAATATTGCCAGTCAGTGATTAAGGCAGCATTCAGTTACATTTTCTAAATATATTTTATCCCTACTTAGCAAACTCTAAATGCACTATTCTTTTTTTTTTTTTTTAAGTTTCCAAGATGTGTGTGTGTGTGTGTGTGTGTTTAACATCTTTATTGGGGTATAATTGCTTTACAATGGTGTGTTAGTTTCTGCCCCATAACAAAGTGAATCAGTAATACATATACATATGTTCCCATATCTCTTGCGTCTCCCTCCCTCCCACCCTCCCTATCCCACCCCTCCAGGTGGTCACAAAGCACCGAGCCGATATGCCTGTGCCATGCGTCTGCTTCCCACTAGCTATCTACCTTACGTTTGTTAGTGTGTATATGTCCATGACTCTCTCTCGCCCTGTCACAGCTCACCCTTCCCCCTCCCCATATCCTCAAGTCCGTTCTCCAGTAGGTCTGTGTCTTTATTCTTCTCTTACCCCTAGGTTCTTCATGACATTTTTTTTTCTTCTTAAATTCCATATATATGTGTTAGCATACAGTATTTGTCTTTTTCTTTCTGACTTACTTCACTCTGTATGACAGAATCTAGGTCTATCCACCTCATTACAAATAGCTCAATTTCGTTTCTTTTTATGGCTGAGTAATATTCCATTGTATATATGTGCCACATCTTCTTTATCAATCATCTGATGATGGGCACTTAGGTTGTTTCCATCTCCGGGCTATTGTAAATAGAGGTGCAATGAACATTTTGGTACATGACACTTTTTGAATTTTGGTTTTCTCAGGGTATATGCCCAGTAGTGGGATGGCTGGGTCATATGGTATTTCTATTTGTAGTTTTTTAAGGAACCTCCATACTGTTCTCCACAGTGGCTGAACCTATTCACATTCCCACCAGCATTGCAAGAGTGTTCCCTTTTCTCCACACCCTCCAGCATTTATTGTTTCTAAATTTTTTGATGATGGCCATTCTGACTGGTGTGAGATGATATCTCATTGTAGTTTTGATTTGCATTTCTCTAATGATTAATGATGTTGAGCATTCTTTCATGTGTTTGTTGGCAGTCGGTATATCTTCTTTGGAGAAATGTCTATTTAGGTCTTCAGCCCATTTTTGGATTGGGTTGTTTCTTTTTTTGTTATTGAGCTGCATGAGCTGCTTGTAAATTTTGGAGATTAATCCTTTGTCAGTTGTTTCATTTCCAAATATTTTCTCCCATTCTGAGGGTTGTCTTTTGGTCTTGTTTATGGTTTCCTTTGCTGTGCAAAAGCTTTGAAGTTTCATTAGGTCCCATTTGTTTATTTTTGTTTTTATTTCAATTACTCTAGGAGGTGGGTCAGAAAGAATCTTGCTGTGATTTATGTCATAGAGTGTTCTGCCTATGTTTTCCTCTAAGAGTTTGATAGTTTCTGGCCTTACATGTAGGTCTTTAATCCATTTTGAGCTTACTTTTGTGTATGGTGTTAGGGGGTGATCTAACCTCAGACTTTTACATGTATCTGTCCAGTTTTCCCAGCACCAATTATTGAAGAGGCTGTCCCTTCTCCACTGTACATTCCTGCCACCTTTATCAAAGATAAGGTGTCCATATGTGCGTGGGTTTATCTCTGGGCTTTCTATCCTGTTCCATTGATGTATCTTTCTGTTTTTGTGCCAGTACCATACTGTCTTGATTACTGTAGCTTTGTAGTATAGTCTGAAGTCAGGGAGCCTGATTCATCCAGCTCCTTTTTTCGTTCTCAAGTTTGCTTTGGCTATTCGGGGTCCTTTGTATTTCCATACAAATTGTGAAATTTTTTGTTCTAGTTCTGTGAAAAATGCCAGTGGTAGTTTGATAGGGATTGCATTGAATCTATAGATTGCTTTGGGTAGTAGAGTCATTTTCACAATGTTGATTCTTCCAATCCAAGAACATGGTATATCTCTCCATCTATTTGTATCATCTTTAATTTCTTTCATCAGTGTCTTATAATTTTCTGCATACAGGTCTTTTGTCTCCTTAGGTACGTTTATTCCTAGATATTTTATTCTTTTTGTTGCAATGGTAAATGGGAGTGTTTTCTTGATTTCACTTTCAGATTTTTCATCATTAGTATATAGGAATGCCAGAGATTTCTATGCATTAATTTTGTCTCCTGCTACTTTACCAAATTCATTGATTAGCTCTAATAGTTTTCTGGTAGCATCTTTAGGATTCTCTATGTATAGTATCATGTGATCTGCAAACAGTGACAGCTTTACTTCTTCTTTTCCGATTTGGATTCCTTTTATTTCCTTTTCTTCTCTGATTGCTGTGGCTAAAACTTCCAAAACTATGTTGAATAAGAGTGGTGAGAGTGGGCAACCTTGTCTTGTTCCTGATCTTAGTGGAAATGCTTTCAGTTTTTCACCATTGTGGATGATGTTGGCTGTGGGCTTGTCATATATGGCCTTTATTATGTTGAGGAAAGTTCCCTCTATGCCTACTTTCTGCAGGGTTTTTATCATAAATGGGTGTTGAATTTTGTCAAAAGCTTCCTCTGCACCTATTAAGGTGATCATATGGTTTTTCTCCTTCAATTTTTTAATATGGTTTATCACATTGATAGATTTGCGTATATTGAAGAATCCTTGCATTCCTGGAATAAACCCCACTTGATCATGGTGTATGATCCGTTTAATGTGCTGTTGGATTCTGTTTGCTAGTATTTTGTTGAAGATTTTTGCATCTATGTTCATCAGTGATATTGGCCTGTAGTTTTCTTTCTTTGTGACATCCTTGTCTGGTTTTGGTATCAAGGTGATGGTGGCCTTGTAGAAGGAATTTGGGAGTGTTCCTCCCTCTGCTATATTTTGGAAGAGATTGAGAAGGATAGGTGTTATCTCTTCTCTAAATGTTTGACAGAATTCGCCTGTGAAGCCATCTGGTCCTGGGCTTTTCTTTGTTGGAAGATTTTTAATCACAGTTTCAATTTCAGTGCTTGTGATTGGTCTGTTCATATTTTCTATTTCTTCCTGATTCAGTCTTGGCAGGTTGTGCATTTCTAAGAATTTGTCCATTTCTTCCAGATTGTCCATTTTATTGGCATAGAGTTGCTTGTAGTAATCTCTCATGATCTCTTTTATTTCTGCAGTGTCAGTTGTTACCTCTCCTTTTTCATTTCTAATTCTATTGATTTGAGTCTTCTCCCTTTTTTTCTTGATGAGTCTGGCTAGTGGTTTATCTATTTTGTTTATCTTCTCAAAGAACCAGCTTTTAGTTTTATTGATCTTTGCTATTGTTTCCTTCATTTCTTTTTCATTTATTTCTGATCTGATTTTTATGATTTCTTTCCTTCTGCTAGCTTTGGGGTGTTTTTGTTCTTCTTTCTCTAATTGCTTGAGGTGCAAGGTTAGGTTGTTTATTCAAGCAGTTTCCTGCTTCTTAAGGTGGGCTTGTATTGCTATAAACTTCCCCCTTAGAACTGCTTTTGCTGCATCCCACAGGTTTTGGGTCATTGTGTCTCCATTGTCATTTGTTTCTCGGTATTTTTTAATTTCTCCTTTGATTTCTTCAGTGATCATTTCACTATTAAGTAGTGTATCATTTAGCCTCCATGTGTTTGTATGTTTTACAGATCTTTTCCTGTAATTGATATCTAGTCTCATGGCATTGTGGTCGGAAAAGATACTTGATACAATTTCAATTTTATTAAATTTACCAAAGCTTGATTTGTCACCCAAGATATGATCTATCCTGGAGAATGTTCTATGAGCACTTGAGAAAAAGGTGTATTCTGTTGTTTTTGCATGGAGTGCCCTATAAATATCAATTAACTCCATCTTGTTTAATGTATCATTTAAAGCTTGTGTTTCCTTATTTATTTTCATTTTGGATGATCTGTCCATGGGTGAAAGTGGGGTGTTAAAGTCCCCTACTATGAATGTGTTACTGTCTATTTCCCCTTTTATGGTTGTCAGTATTTGCCTTATGTATTGAGGTGCTCCTATGTTAGGTGCCTAAATATTTACAATTGTTATATCTTCTTCTTGGATCAATTCCTTGATCATTATGTAGTGTCCTTCTTTGTCTCTTCTAATAGTCCTTATTTTAAAGTCTATTTTGTCTGATATGAGAATTGCTACTCCAGCTTTCTTTTGGTTTCCATTTGCATGGAATATCTTTTTCCATCCCCTTACTTTCAGTCTGTATGTGTCTCTAGGTCTGAAGTGGGTCTCTTGTAGACAGCATATATAAGGGTCTTGTTTTTGTATCCATTCAGCCAATCTGTGTCTTTTGGTGGGAGCATTTAATCCATTTACATTTAAGGTAATTATCGATATGTATGTTCCTATTCCCATTTTCTAAATTGTTTTGGGTTCATTATTATAGGTCTTTCCCTTCTCTTTTGTTTCTCGTCTAGAGAAGTTCCTTTAACATTTGTTGTAAAGCTCGTTTGGTGGTGCTGAACTCTCTCAGATTTTGCTTGTCTGTAAAGGTTTTAATTTCTCCATCAAATCTGAGTGAGATCCTTGCTGGATAGAGTAATCTTGGTTGCAGGTTTTTCTCCTTCAACACTTTCAATATGTCCTGCCACTCCCTTCTGGCTTGCAGAGTTTCTGCTGAAAGATCAGCTGTTAACCTTATGGGGATTCCCTTGTGTGTTATTTGTTGTTTTTCCCTTGCTGCTTTTAATATGC
The DNA here is from genome assembly GCF_003676395.1 of Aethalodelphis obliquidens. Taxonomy (NCBI): domain Eukaryota; kingdom Metazoa; phylum Chordata; class Mammalia; order Artiodactyla; family Delphinidae; genus Aethalodelphis; species Aethalodelphis obliquidens. Next base: position 14,371,622 of record NW_020837993.1, read on the forward strand.
TTTCTTTGTATTTAATTTTTGACAGTTTGATTAATATGTGTCTTGGCGTATTTCTCCTTGGATTTGTCCTGTATGGGACTCTCTGTGCTTCCTGGACTTGCTTAACTATTTCCTTTCCCATATTAGGGAAGTTTTCAACTATAATCTCTTCAAATATTTTCTCAGTCCCTTTCTTTTTCTCTTCTTCTTCTGGAACCCCTAAAATTCGAATGTTGGTGCGTTTAATATTGTCCCAGAGGTCTCTGAGACTGTCCTCTGTTCTTTTCATTCTTTTTTCTTTATTCTGCTCTGCAGTAGTTAGTTCCACTATTTTATCTTCCAGGTCACTTATCCGTACTTCTGCCTCAGTTATTCTGCTATTGATCCCATCTAGAGTACTTTTAATTTCATTTATTGTGTTGTTCATCGTTGCTTGTTTCATCTTTATTTCTTCTAGGTCCTTGTTAACTGTTTCTTGCATTTTGTCCATTCTATTTCCAAGATTTTGGATCATCCTTACTATCATTATTCTGAATTCTTTTTCAGGTAGACTGCCTATTTCCTCTTCATTTGTTAGGTCTGGTGCATTTTTATCTTTCTCCTTTATCTGCTGTGTGTTTTTCTGTCTTCTCATTTTGCTTATCTTACTGTGTTTGGGGTCTCCTTTTTGCAGGCTGCAGGTTCGTAGTTCCCACTGTTTTTGATGTCTGTCTCCAGGGGCTAAGGTTGGTTCAGTGGGTTGTGTAGGCTTCCTGGTGGAGGGGACTAGTTCCTGTGTTGCGGTGGATGAGGCTGGATCTTGTCTCTCTAGTGGGCAGGTTCACATCTGGTGGTGTGTTTTGGGGTGTCTGTGGCCTTATTATGATTTTAGGCTGCCTTTCTGCTAATGGGTGGGGTTGTGTTCCCATTTTGCTAGTTGTTTGGCACAGGTTGTCCAGCACTGTGGCTTGCTGGTCGTTGAGTGAAGCTGGGTCCTGGTGTTAAGATGGAGGTCTCTGGGAGATTTTCGCTGTTTGATATTATGTGGAGCTGGGAGGTCTCTTGTTGACCAGTGTCCTGAAGTTGGCTCTCCTACCTCAGAGGCAGAGCCCTGACTCCTGGCTGGAGCACCAAGAGCCTTTCATCCACACGGCTCAGAATAAAAGGGAGAAAAAGTAGAGAGAATTAGTAGAAGTATGAAGAAAGAAAGAAGGAAAGGAGGGAAGGAAGGAAGGAAGGAAAGAAGGAAGGAAGAAAGAAAGAAAGAAAAAGAAAGAAAGAAAGAAGCAAAGAAGGAAAGAAGGCAAGAAGGAAAGAAAGGAGGGAGGGAGGGAGGAAGGAAGGAAGGAGGGAAAGAAGGAAAAAAGACAGAAAGAAAGAAGATACAGTAAAATAAAATAAAGTATAATAAAGTTATTGAATTAAAAAATACTTATTTAGAGAAAAATAAAACAAAGGGACGGATAGAACCTTAGGGCTAATGTTGGAAGGAAAGCTATACAGACAAAATCTTACACAGAAGCATATACATACACCCTCACAAAAAGAGGTAAAGGGGAAAAAATCATAAATCTTGCTCTCAGAGACCTCGTCAATTTGGGATGATTCGTTGTCTAAAGGAGGGAAGGAAGGAAAGAAAGAAAGAAAGAAAGAAAGAAAGAAAGAAAGAAAGAAAGAA
>NW_020837993.1:14373267-14406417 GCF_003676395.1 Aethalodelphis obliquidens
AAGAAAGAAAGAAAGAAAGAAAGAAAGAAAGAAAGAAAGAAAGAAAGGTAAAGCATAATAAAGTTATTAAAATTAATTATTAAGAAAAAAAATTTTTAAAAAAACCAGGGACGGATAGAACCCTAGGACAAATGGTGGAAGCAAAACTATACAGACAAGATCTCACACAGAAGCATACACATACACATTCACAAAAAGAGGAAAAGGGGAAAAAATCATAGATCTTGCTCTCGAAGCCCACGTCCTCAATTTGGGATGACTCGTTGTCTGTTCATGTATTCCACAGATGCAGGGTACATCAAGTTGATTGTGGAGCTTTAATCCGCTGTTTCTGAGGCTGCTGGGAGAGATTTCCCTTTCTCTTCTTTGTTCTCACAGCTCACAGGGGCTCAGCTTTGGATTTGGCCCTGCCTCTGCATGTAGGTCGCTGGAGGGCGTCTGTTCTTTGCTCAGACAGGACGGGGTTAAAGGAGCCGCTGATTCGGGGGCTCTGGCGCACTCAGGCCGGGGGGAGAGAGGGGCACTGCGTGCAGGGCGGGCCTGCGACGCCAGAGGCCGGCGTGACGTTGCACCAGCCTGAGTCCCGCCGTGCGTTCTCCCGGGGAAGTTGTCCCTGGCAGTGGCGGGCTGCACAGCCTCCGCGGAAGAGGGGTATGGATAGTGACCTGTGCTCGCACGCAGGCCCCTTGGTGGCGGCAGCAGCAGCCTTAGCGTCTCCCGCCCGTCCCTGGGGTCCGTGCTTCTAGCCGCGGCTCGCGCCCGTCTCTGGAGTTCCTTTAAGCAGCGCTCTTAAACCCCTCTCCTTGCGCACCAGGAAACAAAGAGGGAAGAAAAAGTCTCTTGCCTCTTCGGCAGGTGCAGACTTTTCCCCGGACTCCCTCCCGGCTAGCCGTGGTGCACTAACCCCTTCAGGCTATGCTCAAGCCGCCAACCCCAGTCCTCTCCCTGTGCTCCGTCCGAAACCGAAACCCAAGCCTCATCTCCCAGCCCTGCCCGCCCCGGCGGGTGAGCAGACAAGCCTCTCGGGCTGGTGAGTGCCGGTCGGTACCGATCCTCTGTGCGGGAATCTGCCCGCTTTGCCCTCTGCACCCGTTGCTGTGCACTCCTCCGCGGCCCCGAAGCTCCCCGCTCCGCCTCCCGCAGTCTCCGCCTGCGAAGGGGCTTCCTAGTGTGTGGAAACTTTTCCTCCTTCACAGCTCCCTCCCACTGGTGCAGGTGCCGTCCCTATTCTTTTGTCTCTGTTTTTTCTTTTTTTCATTTTCCCTACCCAGGTACGTGGAGAGTTTCTTGCCTTTTGGGAGGTCTTCTGCCAGCCTTCAGTAGGTGTTCTGTAGGAGTTGTTCCACGTGTAGATGTATTTCTGGTGTATCTGTGGGGAGGAAGGTGATCTGGGCGTCTTACTCTTCCGCCATCTTCAAGGTCCCCCTAAATGCACTATTCGTAAGTGATTCAATAAATGCAAATATTTGATTGAATACTCTTTTTTTCCCCCTAGTTCTGTGGTATATGTTGACTTAACAGAAAAAACATGTTACTGTGACTGTTCAAGAATTATGTTTTTAATTACAAGGAAGCAAACTGCACAGGACCCATACGTCCAGCTTTGCTTATCAAATTTAATCAAAACTTCGCAACTGCACTGGGTCTTATTACAGAATTAAACTGAAATTCTCCTGAGAAAATATTCTTCTTGCAAGGTTGCAAATATTATTTTTGTTTCATTTCCTCTGCAGTTCAATCCAGAAATAGTAGATAATGCAGTAATAATCTATTCTGTAAAGTTTCATAAATTCACTTTCCAGCCTTAGTCTCCTTGGCTCACCCTGAATGGTTAGGGCCAGTCTTTGTAGATGTAACACACACAGACACACACACACACACACACACACACAAAGGCATGCGTGCACTTGCGCATGTGCACACACACTCACACTTTGAGGCACATGCCTTGCTTAAGACCAGTTAACTCCAGTGAAGCTTAGCATCTCAGAGCCTTATTGTAAACAGCTTCCTCCTCTGCCAGAGGCCCCTTTGTCTTGTCACATTAGCAGAGCTATACTGTAACTAACCTTAAACCAGGCACCCCCATCCTCTACTCATCTCCAGCCCAAGCACACCTTTCAAATCTTTTGATCACACAATATCTTGCCTAACATGTTGGTTCTTTCCATAAATCAAAGAAGTAGAAATGAAGAATAAGTAATTAACAGATGACCAGATCTCTTCCCTAGCTTTCCCTAGCTTCTGTGTGAACAAGATAGCATCTAAAGAAAGATCACAAGAAGTCAACAAGCCTGCACACATTGGGGGATGGTGATGACTCTGACCCCCTATCTCAGTGATTAACTGCGATTACTTCCCCTTTCATTCAAAAACTTTCATGGCTGAGCAGAAACTTCGGAGTTGGTTTTGGAGACACTGAGTCTGCCTTCTCCCCAGATTGCTGGCTTTCTGATTAAATGCAACATTTTCCATTTTTACCAACACTTGGCTCTTGAGTATTGATTTTCGAGCAGTGAGCAGCTGGACCTGAGTTTGGTAACTTTATGGTCAATCCCTAGACCCATGAGATTGGTTCTGATGTTAGTTCTAATCTTCCTTTGAATCCCACGTCTTGGATCATGTTTTTTTGATCCAAGTGGGGCAGAGCTCATCGGGGGCCTCTCTAGGCTTCTGTGGCACCAGGGCAGGTTTCTGGGTTGCAGGGAGCACCTGACACTGTGCTTGTTTCTTTAGGTGGAAAGATGGACAAGTGTAATACCAGAAAACCTACTGCTTTAGTGGCCTGTTTCTCTGAGTTGCATCTGCAACTTGGGTTTATGTTCTTCACGTTTAAGAAGTGGTCACAGCTGCCCCTGGGTATTAAAGGCACTCCCCCAATGCAGGGACTACCCTCTGAATGTCTTGCTGGCATGATCCTAAATTCCCTGCATGGTTAGTCTCCCCCCTTCCCAAGTTAATCAGGACGTTGAATTGCTGCCAAGCTTTTAAGCAAATTACTTCCTAGCAAATTGCTTCCTAGCAAATTACTCAGCTTCTCCATGCTCAGTTCTCTCTGTAGAATGGGGCTAAGAGTTCCTGACTCATAGGGATGGTATGAGAACTGAACGCAGAGCCCGTAGAGTGGGGGGCTGGCACATAGCAAGCTCACAATAAATAGCACTTCTGCTGCTGCTACAATAACTGTGATTACTACTGATTTTTCTCATTGCAAAGGCCCTCAACAATTTCCTCTTGTACCTAAAATTCAACACAAATTCCTGGCAGAGACTGTGAGGCCTGTGCCATCTGCCTCACCTCTCTACCAAACTCATGTCTCTCCTGCACTCCACAGCAGCCCACCTCCAGTTTATCCTTTGGCCCACCATGAGCGTCAGTGAGCCATTGTCTGTCAGACCCACACCTGCCCTCCACACTGCTCTCAGTGCTGACCTAGAGCCCTAGGTCACACGTCTGCCTGCCAGCTGCTCCTGGAGGCTGACCACCAGGGTGCTGGACAGAGGGAATGCGGGCTGGGGGTCTACGGCTCCCCTGCTTTATGTTCCTGTCAGTGGTGCCTAGACGAAGGCCCTTCACTGTGTCTGCAGTAGCTGACCCAGCCTCTAGCCTTTCTGGTGCTGCCAGAACAAGCCTCAAGGCACCTGGGCAAAGGCCCCATCACCAGAACAACTGGCAGCACCATCCTCAGGGGTATGGCCTCATTCCAGCCTGGCCCATTGCTCCCTCCCACCTGCCTCCTCTCTCTGTGCAGCATGCAGCCACTTGTTCTGGGGGACCTCAGCATCCTGGTATGCTTTCTGTGTTTCCCAGACAAGGCCTTTGCTTATGCCACTCCCTTAGCTCGGAGGGTTTTCTCCTCTCTCCCACCCTCTCCCACCCCTGCCCCTGGACTGGCTGCTGAGTCATCCTTCAGGTACTGGCTTAAAGCTCTCCCTGGCCTCCCCATCTAAAAGGCTCTCACTTCTTTGTACTTAGTGTATCATCCACTAGTTTCATTCCTAGTATTTCTCAAACTTTGTAATTACTATTTACATTCAGCTTAAGCTTTATAAGGGCAGCAACAATATTTCTTCTTCATCTTTAACACAAGTTTAACTTCGCGATCAAACAGTGCCTGGAACACAGCAGGTAATCCCTAGACATGTCTCTGTAGAGTGGATGCATTCCTACCATCTTGTGACTTTGAGTAATGAAACTCCTTTTCAAGACCTGCCTTTTCATGGCCTATGCCTGTTGTTTCTCCTGGTAAACAAAGAACAAAGTGTGCTGCATTTGTTGTGAATGTTACTTCCTCTGGGTAATTGAAATACAAAATTTTTCGCTAACCAAATATTAAGAATAAACCTTATAAAATTACATGGCATTGTTAAAATGATCCTTTTAGGGACTACAGAGAGGTAATTTTTTCCTTTTGCTCTTTTTAAAATGGGGATAATATCAATAAAGCAGTTAACCTCCCACATTATATCAATCAATTTTGGCAAGCATACCCACCAGAGTCCATAGAAAACTGCATTACACTGAATCGTGTTTTTTATCATGGTCCCACTGTGCCCCGAGCATTTCTCTAAGTACCAAGAAGTTAGGGAGAGATATTTTAATCCATGGCCTCAGTGCTGATGGATTCATCTGTGCTCTTCGACATTTCCTGTTTTTAAATTCAGAGAATTTCCCTTTATAATATTTGCCTTCATTATGAAGCTTGGCCTCACAGGCCACAAGTCTGATTTTCATCTCATAATATTGCTTATTTCCTGTTAGGCTATTTTTATGTAAACCACATTGTAGGCAACCTGCTCTGAGAGACAACTAAGTGTGGAAGATTGTGGAGTCAACCAAATGTGCAGAATGGCCACACTGAAAACTGTTTCTCACACTAGAGGAGATGCTGTGAACAGCCTGAGGAGGTCCGTGATGCTCACTTTTGTCTAGTGGGGTGGAGGTAGACAGCCTGACAATCTATGGCTCTATTACCCATAAGAGTCCGGGTACCTAGGACTGATCTTAGATTTTTCTTCTCCCCACACCCTTCCATTTCTGCTTTCTTGATCCTTTCATCTTAAGATATCTCAACAAATCTCATTTGTATGATGGTTCAAATACCCCTCAAATGTTAATTACTCCCAAACATACATCTCTAATCCTATAATTTGTCTCTTCCTTTCTGGCTATTCTCTTACCTGGAGTACTGTCAGTGCCCTCACAGTCTCTTCCTCCAAGGACTCACCTGAGATGCACCTCCTCTGTGGTACTCGCGTCACCTGTCAATCCACGTGCTGTTCACTCCACTCTGCCTCATGTGAGATGGGTCATTGAGGCAGGTCCTCAAACATTTCCAGCTTTCTTCTCTCTGGGCCCAGGATTATGACTGCTTTTCCTTGGCCTGTTGGAGATTGGGGAAGCCAATAGAAGGCTTCATTTCTGGTGTGGGACACTAGGACTCTGCCTGTGTACAGCACTGAGCTACACTTGAGATGATAGTTGCTCTGTCAACTGGAGGGCTTATGAACACCTGAGTTCCCACCAACTAGGGATGGATGGGGAGCATTTGCAAGGTACAAACCTTTGCTGCTTTAATCAACTAGATTTGAAGGTTGTTTATTACCTCAACACATCATGGCTTAGCCTGTATTAGACTCACTTATGTAAATGAGCTTCACCTGTTCCAAAGTCCATGTAATTTAATGACAGACATCAGCCTCTACATTTTAAACCACACACAAGGTCATTTCACCCAGTAGTTGCTCAAACAAGGTTCTTTGAATTGATATATATTCAATAAAACCACACCTAGAAGTAAAGAAAAATGTGTGTGCTATTGATTGAAAAAAATACACAACCTAGAAGTTGAGAATTATGTTTTATTTGGCAAACTTTCTGAGGACTTCAAGCCCAGGAGACAGCCTCTCAGATAGCTCTGAGTGACAGCTCCAAAGAGGTAAGGGAGGAGCCAGGACATATAGAAGTTTTGCAACCAAAACCAGGTAGTCAGAACATCAAACATTACAGTTAATTAAAGAAAACCAGACATCTCAAGTTAAGGAGTTTAGTGCTTTGCTATGTATAGGAAGATGCAAGCATCTGGGCTCATTGAAATCATCCCTCTGATATGCACCTCAGCTCTCTGGGGATAGTATCCTGTGCTTTCCCATCCTGAATCCCCTCAAGGTGCACCATTGGGCTGGAGTGGCTGATGGCCACAACATCTTTTGTGTACTCATATGGCAGGCAACATTTTTCATCCATGGGTGTGTTTTTAAGGAGGTGGAAAAGTTTCCTTTCTAACTGCTGAAATGAAACATGCTGTATGGATACACTGGTTACTTTTGGCAATGTTCAAGATGTAACTAAGTAAATGCAATATTGGGTATATTTTCAAAAATGAAAATTAAATTGTTCTGATTTTACAAAAACAGAGCTTTTATTTTCCTGACACATCTATTTCTCAGGACAATAAAAAATATTTGCTTTATCATATTAAGTGATTGTTTGGCTTTTAAAAAGGGACAGTTATCATTTATTAAAACCTCTTATAAGCTCGGCACTGAATTAGCAGAGTCAAGTTTTGAAAACAATAATATCTAGGAAGTGAGTGGCAATTTTCACCCAAGGAAATCAAAGCTTCTGTTCAGCATGAGTTTATGTCCTGGTATGTTATATCCCATGCTACAGGGATGTGAAAACTCAACCATATCCAATTGAACCAGGAAAGATCCAAGTCTTCTGTAGGATAGGGTTTGGCCCAACACAGGCTGGATAGAATCATAGAGGGGACTCCTTGCACAGAAGTGCTCCCTGAAAGAGAGATCTGATAGTCAGACCAATGGAATTCCTGTTAGAATGAGATGGCCAGGGTACCTATCAGGTTGTCAATTCTTTTGGCTTTTCGGTGTATAAATCTATTCCATGGAAGCTCAGTGTCAAGGCAGAGGAAGCAAGTGTCAAAAGTCATTACACAGTCATAGAGTGAGAATGAGGAATATAAAATGAAGTTAAGAGCTTGCAACTGATTAGAAAGCAGTTCTCTGTTTTGCTTTTGTATCTCCTTTTGTATCCTGATAGCCTGCCAAGGCATGCCCCAGGCAGCTTAGAAAGAAAAGACTATTTCTTACTCTGCAAGAATATGAAAAGTAGGATCCTTATTTTCATTACCACAGTATGCCTTCATAAATGCAAAATCATTTGAAAGAGACTAAGTACAACTTGTGACATAATAAATACATCTTTGATCTCTGTCCTCAGTTCCTGACACGGAGTTCCTAAGTCTCTTGGAATCCCCCGAGTGATAGGAGTGTCTTTTGTTCCAGTGAAGAGACTTTTGCTGGACTCCTGGAGGGCTTCAGGATGGGTGCTGGTCACCAGAAAGACCAAGCTATGATTAGGAGCTTGGAACTTCCAGTCTTACCTCCCATCCTCTGAAAAGGGGAGTGGGGGTGGGAGGGTAGGGAGGTGGGGGGGTGGTGATTGACTCAATAACTGATCATGTCTACCTGATGAAGGGTCCATAAAAATCCCTAAACTACAGAGTTTCAGGAGCTCCAAGTCAGTGAATATATCCAGATGCTGGGAGGATGACCCAACCCAGCTCCATGGGAGTGAAGTTCCTGTGCTAGGGACACGTCAGGACTGGACTCCACGTATTTCTTCATCTGATTGTTCAGCCATATCCTTTATAATAAACCAGTAAACATAAGTTTTCCCTGAGTTTTGTGAGCCATATAACAAATTATCAAATCTGGGGAGGGCGTTGTGGAAACCTACAGTTTATAACCAGTTGGTCAGAAGCACAGGTGACATCTAGGATTTGCAACTGGAGACTGAAGTGGGGGCATCTTGTGGAGCTGAGCCCTTAACCTGTGGGGTCTGCACTAAGTCCAGGGAGTATGTGCCAGGACTGAACTGTAGGACACCCAGCTAGTGTCTGAAGTGTGGGAAAACTGCATGCACATCTGTTGTCAGAAGTGTAGTGAGTGGAGGAAGCAAGTTTCCTTCTACAACGCTAAGATATTAAAAAATGAATCATAAAAGCTGATCTATTTTGACATCACGCAACCTCAGATTTTCTTCTGATTTAGGAAATATAAGTGACCATTTTCCTGAACTGGGTTTTTTTTTTTTTTTTTGAAAGGAGCAGTAGTAGTATCCCTGGAGTAATGCAGATATCAACTGTGATTTAATTTTGAGATCTTTCACAGTTGTTGTTATCACATTTGGAAATCTATGGCTGTGTTTTACTCCACTATTCAGACTTCTCTCTTTATTTATTGATCACTAAGGGCATTCCAGATGGTTGATGGGGGAGGGACCTCAGAGCCTGATCAGATGATGTCTCTATTAACTCTTCCAACAAATTCTGTGACTACTGGAGACTTTAATTTGCTGAGTTTTCTTCAGATACAGCAACTTTGTGTGTAGATTAAATGACTAAACATTTGTTTTTGTTTTTTAACCCTCCCGGGGGGAAGAAAATATTACAAACTAAAATCTTAATAGAAAATATTATGATTTTTACTGATAACAAATTGTAAAACAAGTTTATGATATTTATTTGCCTTGGTTCACAATTCCTCATTTTATCCCTAGAGCAATAGAAGCAAGACATCACCTAAATCTTATAATTATGATCATGGCCAGGTTAAAAAAAAATCTAGATTATGAAGTGTTTGCTAAGTTTAGCCATTGATATAAGTTGCAAATTGATATAATACCTTACTCAAAATATGTGCTGATTTTGTGGATTTATTGTGGGTTTATACATTATAGTTCAAATATGTTTTTTAAGACATAGCCTGAAAAATAGCTGTCAATATGCTTTAGACCTTAGACAATCTGAAACAATTTGAGGTGAGAAAGAGATCAAGACACATATATGTTCTTTCTATCTTAACTGAAGGCAAGATCCTGAGCAATGCTGTGACGTTATTCACCAGATGTTCTGTCTTCTATGTTCCTAATGACTTCATCCTACCCTCCCACCATCCACTTCCTCTACTTAATGGGATTGTGTCTTCAGTTTTCAGTGCAAGAGCTGAAGGGAAGGAGGAAGATGCTCTGAGTTGGCCACATCCAGCAGACTGGGGCCTCCTGGGCCAGGTCACTGCCGTTCCTGCCCCCTGACTGTCTGGCCTCCATTGGGGTTTTCCACACCTCAGCACTAGTTACTAGCTTCCCTAGCTTCCGGTGATGCACTCAAAGCTGAGTAAACTCATGTATGTTTGCCAAGTGACTGCCTGAATTTTTAAAAATTGAAAAAATATTACTGGGTCTTATAGGCTAGAAGAAGATACCTAGGGTTACAAAACTTTTAAAATGTATATAGTAATACAATGTCCATGGAAAAAAATAACAATTAAACCATTCTATTTACCACTGGTATATTTACCCACATGCACAGAAAATGATTTTAGAATTTTGGAAGACACTTTATATTTTCCTTGTTGTTTCCTCAGTTTCCTATGGGCTCTTGAATACTATGGAACTGTGAAAACTTCTGTATATGTTTTGTATTGTTGCCATGAGAAATTACTGCAAACATAGTAGCTTGAAACAACACAGATTTATTGTCTTATAGGTCTGTAGGTCAGAAGTTAAACATGGTCTCACTGGGCTAAGATCAAGGTCTCAGTTAAAGTCAAGACAAGGAAATGGATTTCCTTCTTTTCCAGCTTCCCGAGGCCACCCTCATGGCCCTTCCTCCATCTAGAAAGCCAGCAACACAGCATCTTTCTGACTCTTCTTATGTTTTCATAACTCTCTGACCAGCTGGGAAAAGTTCTCTGCTTTTAAGAACTCATGTGATTAGACTGGACTCCCCAGGACCACCTCCCCATCTCAAGAACTTTAACTTATCTGCACCTGCAAAATCCCTTGACAGGCAACATAGTCACAGGGTCAGGGGATCAGGACGAGGACATCTTTGGTGGGAAGCATTATTCTACAGACCACAGCTCCTTACATGTGGGCCCTGCTGGGGAATGCCTGGATTAGATTCCCCAAAAGGGAAGGTGATAAATGGGTTTAGTCTGAGGAGTGGGGGAAAGAAAAGCTGAGAACCAGAAAATGGCCGATTTCCTCTGAAAACGTTGTGTAGTGACTACTGGGGAAAATCATCTGGCTTGATTTGTGGCGCATCACACAAGATTAGGATTTGCACTGAGCTCCTTTGAAATCTGTTTTTACACCACCAGGTCCACAGATTGACATGATGTTTCTGGAAAAAACAGAAATGAAGCTTAGACCACTGTCCTTCTTTGTTTGCATGTCTGGGGTAAGTGTGGTCCAGGACAGAGATGCGTGGAGGTGGGCACATTTGCCCAGCTTTGGGCTTTGCTATCATAAGCAGATGCAGCCTCCCTAAATACACCAGCATTAAACAGCCTGGATGCTGCAGGGGCCCTGAGTGTTCAATTCAATCTTTGTGTTAGTTATTCCTTGATTTAAAACTCTTATCTTCCTTTTTACTACATTTTCTTTCCTTCAACTGTGATTATTCGTTGAACAGAGGGAATTTACTTAATTTTCTTAATTATAAAAGAATGTCTTCCAGATTTTAATAGCTTTTAAAAAGTAGATGTGGGGCTTCCCTGGTGGCGCAGTGGTTGAGAATCTGCCTGCTAAAGCAGGGGACATGGGTTCGAGCCCTGGTCTGGGAGGATCCCACATGCCGCAGAGCAACTAGGCCCGTGAGCCTAGTTGGCCCGTGAGCCAACAACTACTGAGCCTGCGCGTCTGGAGCCTGTGCTCCGCAACGAGAGGTCGTGATAGTGAGAGGCTCGCGCACAGCGATGAAGAGTGGCCCCCGCTTGCCACAACTTGAGATAGCCCTCGCGTGGAAACGAAGACCCAACACAGCAAAACTAAATTAATTAATTAATAAACTCCTACACCCAACATTTTCAAAAAAAAAAAAAAAGATGTGTCATGTAAAAAAATATGTCTTTGATATGTGTATTGCACTGAAATGTAATTCTGTACATTTTGAGATACTTCTATGCAGACTGTAACCTGTTATATATTACATTGCAATAAAATTGCCTTATTTTTTTCACATTTTATTATTCCTTTTACACAAAATAAAGGTACTGAATGTACTGTGAGATTCTGAGGGTGTTTTTTACTGCAGTTTTGCAAAGATTTAGTTGTATACTCATAACCACTGGTGACATGGTGCCAAGCGCTGAAACAATTGTTCAGTGAATTCTTTGCATGACACTTCAGGGGAAACGATAAAAGTGCTGAAGCTGGGTTCTATTTTAAGATCTTTGGCTGATGATTGTTAGAACTGAATAAAGGAACATTGCATAGCTACAGAAAGGTTCAAGAAGAGGAGAAACAAAGCATAGATGATTTTTTTAAATTACAAATTTATTTATTTATGGCTGCATTGGGTCTTCATCGCTGCATGTGGGCTTTCTCCAGTTGCGGCGAGTAGGGGCTACTCTTCGTTGCGGTGTGCAGGCTTCTTATTGCAGGGACTCCTCTTGTTGCAGAGCAGAGGCTCTAGGTGCATGGGCTTCAGCAGTTGTGGTGTGCGGGCTCAGTAGCTGTGGCTCACGGGCTCTAGAGTGCAAGCTCAGTAGTTGTGGTTCACGGGCTTAGTTGCTCTGAGGCATGTGGGATCTTCCTGGACCAGGGATCGAACCTGTGTTCCTGCATTGACAGGCAGATTCTTAACCACTGTGCCACCAGGGAAGTCCCAGCATAGATGATTAGTTAGAAGAAAAAATTAATGTAGAGTATGGCCCACACTATATTTCATAAATATTGAATATTGGATAATTGAAATCGTTCTAGTTCTAGAATAACTGCTCCAACTTATGTTTAAAAAGTTAGTGTTTGCACCTATTTCTTGATAGTTAATACACAGTCCCTAAAGATCTTATCTATTAAGTAATATAGGAAAAACAAAAGCCATCTTGTTGAAATATTATTCCAACTGATGAAAAAATGGTAAGCAGAACTTCTTGCCTCAGAAGAAACTGAGGCAAATGAATTCAAATGTCTTACCCAAGTTCTCACACCTGGTAGTGCTAACCAGAAATCTAGTCTTCTCATTTCTTTCCCTGAGATTTTTCTAGTGTGCTGTGCTGAAGCTCATGGAAACATGCTCTTTGTTATGCAATAATCCCTGTTGCAATATGAATTCACTTATCACAGTGAAGAGCAATGACAAGGAGAAATTCAGTACCCAACTGTTTAATCAGTTTCTCCTTTGCATATTTGTTCAAACAAATCTCCTGTTCTAAGGAACAGGAGAAATGACTTGATTCAGACAAGAACTTTTTAAAAGACAAGCTTATTCTTTGAGTTAGGGTCAATATCTTCTAATAAGCTGAAAAAAAAAAGACCTTGGAGGCTTGCTTCTCAGCAGAAGCTCATGATTTCCATCTCTAGGAGAAAGGGAAGAGACAAAGGAAAAATCAGCTCATACTGGTTTTTTAAAAAATTACCAATTTGGGCTTCCCTGGTGGCGCAGTGGTTGAGAGTCCGCCTGCCGATGCAGAGGACACGGGTTCGCGCCCCGGTCTGGGAAGATCCCACATGCCGCAGAGCGGCTGGGCCCGTGAGCCATGGCCGCTGAGCCTGCGCGTCCGGAGCCTGTGCTTCGCGACGGGAGAGGCCACAACAGTGAGAGGCCCGCGCACCGCAAAAATAAAAAAAAAGTAGGAGGATAGATAATTTCCAAAACTGTATTTTGCAAACTCCAGTGAAACAATGGAACCGGCAGTATCAGTGGCTGATAAAAGCATTAGGCGAAGGGTTACAGGGAACTTTATAATGGGTGGAGTGAGTTAATGCCACTTGACCCTGTTTCTTATTCTTAATGTCAGTAAACGAGGGACAACCTGGTAGTGTGTGCTTCTGACCCTGTGCAATAGAAAGCACCCCACCACTTATAAAGTATTCTTGACCAAAAAGCTGCACTTCAGCCAAAGGAAGGCTCTCTATGGGTCTACAATCAGCTTCAGAATATGCCAGCAGGAAGCAGTAATTCAAATCCAAAGTGTAAAATAAATCTCAGGACAATGGATGCAATTTCTTTAACAAAGGCATGGCACAGAAAAGGGGTGGGGGTGGGGGTGTTCTTGAGGAACAAAGGCTCAGGAGACCTACAGACCATATGCAGCGTGGGCCTTGCCTGCATCCTGATTCAAGCAATCCAATCATTAAAAGACAGTTTTATTCTTTGGGGGACAATCCAGGAACCTTGTACGTTGACTGGATATTAGATGAAGATGATAAGGAATTAATGTTATTTTGGGGCGTTGTGATAATGGTGTTGTGCTTATGTTAAACAAACAAAGCCATCATCTCATAAAGGTACCTACCAAAATATTTGCAAGTGAAATTAAATGGGGTTTGCTTTAAAATACACCAACTCTTCCCAGAAAAAATGGTAGGAGATAGAGGAAATGGAAAAAAGTAAATGAACATTTGACACAGGAACAGCAGAATGGAAATGGTTTTTGGAGCCATGTGATGGGTTCTTGGTGGTTCAGTGTTCTGTGTAATCTGCTTGTAACATGTTTGAAAATTCCATTAAGATCTAAAAAGAAAGTAAAAAGCCCCTGCTGCTTTCTTCTTCTTTGTTCAATATGATATGTCAGTTACCGACAGTTACAAGAACAGAATCAATGTTCAATTTTTTGCTTTTGAAAAACATATGTAGATCAAATTCTGAAATTAATTTTTCTTTTTTCTCCATCCTTATGGAGCTTACAGTCACATTTTTATTTCACCACACAAATGTTTTCAGAATTCTAAGAAGCAGAGTATAGGTTTCATCTGGCAAAGGGCAAGCAGCCTTATTTATAAGGACATATTTAAAAGTGATTTAGGTACAGACGATGTACTGGAAGATAGTAAGTATGAATGTTAGAACAGTTAATGAAAACAACCTTCAGGGGCTTTTTATATGTAAAAGTGTATCCTTCAGATGTTCAAAGCATATTTATTTACATTAATGTATCTTTTAAAAATGGCAGCAAACTAGACCAGCTGAGACTTGATTTTTTCACTTTACACGTGGACATTCCACATTAGTATATATAGGTCTACCTCATTCTGTTCATGCAGTGACTGCATAATAGTATACTTTTGGATATACCATAATTTATTTCACCAGTCCCTCAGTGATGGGCTTGATTTTCCTCAGAGACACCTTACCCTGCACTGGCACATATGTGCATAAATTTTGAGCAGCATAGTTAATGAGACAAAGGTTATGCATTTAAAAAATTTTTTTAAATATCTTTATTGAAGTATAATTGCTTTACAATGGTGTGTTAGTTTCTGCTTTATAACAAAGTGAATCAGTTATACATATACATATGTTCCCATATCTCTTCCCTCTTGCATCTCCCTCCCTCCCTATCCCACCCCTCTAGGTGGTCACAAACCACCACCGAGCTGATCTCCCTGTGCTATGTGACTGCTTCCCACTATCTATCTATTTTACATTTGGTAGTGTATATATGTCCATGCCACTCTCTCACTTTGTCACAGCTTACCCTTCCCCCTCCCCATATCCTCAAGTCCATTCTCTAGTAGGTCTGTGTCTTTATTCCCATCTTGCCCCAGGTTCTTCATGACCTTTTTTTTTTTTTTCCTTAGATTCCATATATATGTGTTAGCATATGGTATTTGATTTTCTCTCTATGACTTACTTCACTCTGTATGACAGACTCTAGGTCCATCCACCTCACTACAAATAACTCAATTTCGTTTCTTTTTATGGCTGAGTAATATTCCATTGTATATATGTGCCACAACTTCTTTTTTTTTTTTTTTTTGCGGTACACAGGCCTCTCACTGTGTGGCCTCTCCTGTTGTGGAGCACAGGCTCTGGACGCGCAGGCTCAGCAGCCATGGCTCACGGGCCTAGCCACTCCGCAGCATGTGGGATCTTCTCAGACCAGGGCACGAACCCGTGTCCCCTGCATTGGCAGGCAGACTCTCAACCACTGCGCCACCAGGGAAGCCCTGTGCCACATCTTCTTTATCCATTCACACATGAAAGAATGCTCAACGTCATTAATCATTAGAGAAATGCAAATCAAAACTACAATGAGATATCATCTCACACTGGTCAGAATGGCCATCATCAAAAAATCTAGAAACAATAAGTGCTGGAGAGGTTGTGGAGAAAAGGGAGCACTCTTGCACTGCTGGTGGGAATGTGAATTGGTTCAGCCACTATGGAGAACAGTATGGAGGTTCCTTAAAAACCTACAAATAGAAATACCATATGACCCAGCGATCCCACTACTGGGAATATACCCTGAGAAAACCATAATTCAAAAAGAGTCATGTACCAAAATGTTCATTGCAGCTCTATTTACAATAGCCAGGACATGGAAGCAACCTAAGTGTCCATCAACAGATGAATGCATTTAAAATTTTGATAGCTATCACCAGTTTTCCTCCAGAGGGCTGTCTCATGATCTACATTTACAAGGTAAATGAGAGTGAAAGTGCTTCTTCCCTCACAATCTCACATGACACAGGAGAGGATTTCCTGATTTTGAAGGCCTTTTCAGAACCTATGCTGCAAACAGTGGGCATCCTTTTAGAGAAGACTGTTGCTTGGAAAGGATGGATAACAAATAGTAAACAGGTAATATTCAGCCTTACTTAGCCTGGAGAAAGGCAGGTATAAAGCTGAACTCACTGTCCTCAATAGTTTTCAAGTCATAGTTGCTTTTGTTTCCGGCAATAATTACACTATTTATTTTTTCATTTCCTTATATAAGCGTTATATAAGGAAATATATATATAATATATATATATTTATATATATATATATATTTTTTATATATATATATATATATATATATAATCCAAGGGTTTCATGGAGTCTATTTCTCCTTCCCTCCTGTCAGTCAGACATAAACTGCACCACCAGCAAGAAGCAGGGGTGTCAGTGTTACCACACTCAGGTTCAGCTGCTCGCTGCTCAAAAGCCAATAATCGAGAGGCAAGTGTCAGGAGAAAGGAAAGGGGCTCTAGTCAGAAAAGCCAGCAATCTGGGAGAAGCTGGACTCTTATCCAGGGACCAACTCTGAAGATTTTGCTAAGCCATGACAATTTTTAAAGGGAAAAAGGGGAAACAATCTCAGTTAATCATTAAGGTAGGAGGTCAGATTCTTCATCATTTTTCCATTGTGTGCAGACCTGCTGCCTTCTCCTGATCTTCCTTTGGATGCTGTATTGCCTGTGTGGTCCGCCTGTAAATTTGCTAAGGGGAACATGGGGGTAGAGATTTAGTCATTCTTTAACTACTTAATTCTTCATTCTTATTCCTTTAAATCCAGGAAAGGAGTCAACAGGTTAGGCAAGGCATTGTGTATATTCAGTAGAGCAAAATCAGGAGTTAGGTGAAATGTTTCCTAGTGATCTCATTTTTATAATTAAGGTCTGAGGAAAACAGAGATGGGCAAACAGAAAAGGGGCAAAAGAGCTGCTTACAAATCCCCACTTGTCAGACATCATTCCATTTCTATGGGATTAAGGGTGGAGGTCTGTCTTCTGTAAGTTCTTCATGCTGACATAGGGGGCCGTATTCTTAGAGTGGAAGATGTTGACATGGGTCTGTAGCATCTCTTTACTGACAACTTTAGTTGCCTGCTTACATATATGGGCAGAGCAAGCTACAATTATTCTAATACCCACAAAAATATAGATTATTATGAGCAATAGTGTTAATCCCATTATTTTATCAGACACTGAGTCTGTGACTATTGTCCTAATCATTAACTGCTCGACCCTGCTCTCTTGTGACTCTGGGAGGCCTGGGAGACTTCAGCTTTTCTGCAAACAAGAGAGAGGGGACATAGAGGGGCCTTTGTACTTGAGGAGGGGGGAGGCACAGGGTTCTGCTTGGTTCCATCAGCACACTCTGAACTGATGTCCATCAGCAATTTTCTTCTGGAGTATTGTTTGCTGTGTTCCTTGTCATTCACAAAGATGCTGAGAGAGAAGCTTCCAGGCAGTTTTTCTTTTGTTTTAGATTCAAAACCAACAAACACATATTTCACTAACCTCTGTAGTCTTGGATATGGGGGGCATTTTTCTTTCATGGCCCTATCCTCACTCAGCATTAAGTGTGGCCCTTATTCTGCTTTGGCTCTCCAGTTCCCCACACAGCATTAGAAGAGACCGAGTCATTAGTAACGAGTGCGGAGTGCTGTTCGGTGGAAGAACTACTTGCTGAATAAGTGAAAGTGAAAGGATTTTACAGACTCCGGAGAATATCAGCATGCAAGATGGTAATACAAATCTACTTACTGATGGACTTCTCAAGGGATTGTGATGTGCAATCCACAAAGGAAGGAAAAGGTCAGAAGGAAATAAAACAGTTAAAATCACACAAAACATACAGATAAAACTGTATTTGAATTGGGTTTATTTTTGATGACTTGCCATATCAACACAGGCATGACTGGGCCTGACCACATTTCCCAAAATGTCTTTTCTGGGACCTGTCTCTTCAGCTCCACAAAGCAACACAGAGAAAGATGCAGATCACCGACTGAACAAGTTTCCAGTCCTTGTAAATCTGGCTTGCTGACGGTTGAAAGGCCTGCAGCCCGTGCCTCACGTGGCCTGCCCAGCAGATCTCCTGCAGCATCATTGAAACTCTCTGCCTTGCTCTGTCACCAGTGTGTCCGCCTCAGGAGTCAGGAGATGGACGCCGCAGAGTGATGGCTTCAACCGGGAAAGCGGGTGAGGACAGACGGTGTTTCCTGAGCCCAGGGGACCCTCAGCTGGGAGGAGAGAAGAGGAGAAGCCCCTCTTGTGCAGCTTGAGATTCAGGACAGCTTACTTGGCTTATTCTCCTTTTGGCCACATGTTTATTCCCCCCTTTCAACAAACGGTCTTATGGAGATTTACCATGGGTTCCAATGGCTCTGGAATTTTCCTGATGTTTTGGTTCCCCAGAGCTGTCCCCTTAGCCCGAGTTTCTCTTTTGAGGCTTGAGTCCTGAATCCACCACAGGCCTTTGTTTTGTGGTAAATTTACCCAAGTGTGGCCATTCTGAGGGAACCACGGAATCCTTGATTCAGAGCTCTCTGCCTACCATCTGCCACCCGTCCCCAGCCCTAATCTGGTCCTCACTGTCTCCCTAGAAGCTTGTGGTATGGTTAGAGGCACTTTTTATAAGAAAGTACTGGGCCTTATTTGGGGTCCAAACAGGATTTTCTGTAACATCCAACTCTCATTCTCATGATGCCATCCAAGGAGACAGAATGAGTCAACTAGGTCTTGTACCTCAGGGCTGGTAAACATCATATCCCAGCATCCCAGGGCTTACAGACATCACACCCTGGCCTCCCTTCAGACCAGGGGGGTGATTCCTAGGAAGCCAGCTAAAAGATAAAAACAAAGGAAAAAGTCTAAGTAGGGATACCAGAGGCTGTGCATTGCAGAAAAAACAGATACATAGAATTAGTCCAATCCAGAGATACCAAGCAAATAAGCTACAGGAAGGGGGGATCAGTATTCATAGTTGCTACAATATATTCTCTAAAATGTCTAGTGTCCAACAATAAGAAATGTGAGACATGCAAAGAAACAGAAAAGTATGGAGAAAGAATGGTCCATATAGAGAGGAAAAATAACAGTGGTAGAAATTGCCTTTGAGAGGCAAATATTTGAGAGCGTCCAAATACTTAAAAGTAGTTATTACAAATATGTTGACAGAACTAAAGGAAACCATGTTTAAAGAATTAAAGAAAGACATGATATGGCAACTCATCAAATAGAAAATATCAATAGAATTTTTTAAAAAACTAATGTAGATGTTGGAGTAAAAAATTACATAACTGAAATGAAAAAGTCATTAGAGTGGTTCAACAGAAGATTTGAGTTGGCAGAGGAAAGAATCAGCAAACTTGATAATAGATTAATAGAGATTGTGTAGACTGAAGAACACAAAGAAAAAATAAACAGAGCCTCAGAGAAATGTGGAACAGTATAAACACATCAAGATAAACATAATGGGAATAACAGAAGGAGATGAGAGAGAAAGGGGAAGAAAAAATAGAGAAATAATGGCTGAAAACTCCCCAAATTTGATTAAAAAAAAAAAAACTCTAATTAACACATCCAAGAATCTGAGTGAACTCCAAGTAGGCAATTTTATTTTTAAACACAAAGAGATCCTTACCCAGACAAAGTCACAGATGAAGAGAAAATCTTTTAAGCAGCAAGACTCATCTACTTGACTTTATATACAAAGACACATGCACAGAATTCATGTACACAATTCATCATGTACATGAGAACCACAAAAAGAGTAACAGTTGACTTCTCATCAGAAATCATGGATGATACGGAGCATTGGCCAAGATGGCGGAGTAGGAAGACCTCCTCCCATGGGCACACCAAAATTACAACTATTTACAGAGAAACTATCAAAGAGAACAACCTGTAAAGTAGCAGAAAAGACCCACACCCCTGAGTAGGTGATGCACACATAGGAGGATAATCACAATTACAGAGGCTCTTCCCAAGGAGTGAGGGGATCAAGCCCCACATTGGGCTCCCCAGCCTGGGGGGGCCTACAACATGAAGACAACCCCCAGGAATATATGATTTTGAAGGCTAATAAGGCTTGATTTCAGGGGAGCCAGAGGGCTGTTAAAGGATGCACAAAAAAAATCTCACATGCTCTGAGACCCAGGGCAGAAGAAGTAATTTGAAAGGAGCCTGGGTCAGACCAAACTTGTTGATCTTGGAGAAGACCCTGGAGAGGCAGGAGGCATCCAGGACTACCACAGGCACATAGATGCTGGTGGCAGCCATTATTGGGAGCTCATTCTACTACAAGGACACAGGTGCTGGCAAGTGCCATTTTAGAATCCTCCCTGTAGCTTTATTGGCACTGGGACCTGGGCCCAGCCCCCACCAGTGGACTGACACCTGCTCTGGGATGCCCAGGTCCCATGGCCAGTCATTCTGGGACTCGGCCTCACCCACAAGTGGGCAGACACCAACTCTAGGGCGCCCCAAGAACCAATCCAGTCCACCAGCAGACTGATACCAGCTCTACCCCTTGGAGGTCCAAGGCAGTTTCCTCAGGATCAAGCCCCACACACTGGTGGGCAGTCACAAGCTCCCACAATTGCTAAATTGTAGCAATTTGTTTTGGATCTGTTTTCTAAGGCAAGGAAATAAAAGCAAAAATGAGACCTAATTAAACTTAAAAGATTTTACACAGCAAATGTAACCATCCACAAAACAAAAAAGACAACATGCTGAATGGGAGAAAGTATTTGTAAATGTTATGACTGACAAAGTGTTAATATCCAACATATATGAGCAGCTCATACAACCCAACATCAAAACAACAAACAACCCAATTAAAAAATGGTCATAAAACCTGAAGAGACATTTTTCCAAAGAGGATGTGCAGATGGCCAGGAGGCACATGAAAGGATACTCAACATCGCTAAACATCAGGGAACGAACTGCAAATCAAAACCACAATAATAGGGCTTCCCTGGTGGCGCAGTGGTTGAGAGTCCGCCTGCCGATGCAGGGGACACGGGTTCATGCCCTGGTCCGGGAAGATCCCACATGCCACAGAGCGGCTAGGCCCGTGAGCCATGGCCGCTGAGCCTGTGTGTCCGGAGCCTGTGCTCCGCAATACGAGAGGCCACAATAGTGAGAGGCCCGCGTACTGAAAACAAAACAAAACAAAACAAAACAAAAAAAACACAATAATATACCACCTCACACCTGTCAGAAAGACACTAAAAACAGAACTACTATATGATCTAGCAATTTTATTCCTGGGTATATCCAAAGAAAACAAAAACACTAATTTGAAAAGATAGACACACCCCAATGTTCATAGCACCATTATTTATAATCACAAGATTTAGAAGCAACCTACGTATCCATCAACAGATGAATGGATAAAGAAGATGTGGTATGTATATGTGTAATGTGCTTGTTTATATGTGTGTGTGTGTGTGTATATATATATATATACTACTCCACCATAAAAAAAAATGAAAATTTGTCATTTGCAAGAACATGGCTGAACTTGGAGGGTATTATGCTAAGTGAAATAAGTCAGACAGAGAAAGACAAGCACCGTATGATATCACTTATAATGGAATCTAAAAATATAACAAAAAAGAAACAGATTCAGAGAAATAGAGAAAACACTAGTGATTACCAGGGGGTAGAGAGAAGGGGGGAGGAGCAATATAGGCATAAGGGAGTAAGAGGTACAAAGTACTGTGTATAAAATAAATAAGCTACAAGGATATGTTGTACAGCACATGGAATATAGCCAATATTTTATAATAACTATAAAGAGAGTATAACCTTTAAAAATTGTGAATCACTATGTTGAACACCTGGAAGTTATATAATATTGTAAATCAACTATACCTCAATAAAACTTTTAATTATAAAATAATAAAGTTTGGGGCTCCCCTGGTGGAGCAGTGGTTGAGAGTCCGCCTGCTGATGCAGGGGACACGGGTTCGTGCCCCGGTCCGGGAGGATCCCACATGCCGCAGAGCAGCTGGGCCCGTGAGCCATGGCCACTGGGCCTGCACGTCCAGAGCCTGTGCTCTGCAACGGGAGAGGCCGCAATGGTGAGAGGACCACATACCGCAAAAATAAATAAATAAATAAAATAAAGATTAACACAGTATTCTTTTTTTTTTAAAATATCTTGATTAGAGTATAACTGCTTTACAATGGTGTGTTAGTTTCTGCTTTAAAGCAAAGTGAATCAACTATACGTATACATATATCTCCAGATCCCCCCCCCCGCTCCTTATCCCACCCCTCTAGGTGGTCACAAAGCACTGAGCTGATATTCTGCTATGCGGCTGCTTCCCACTAGCTATCTCTTTTAAATTTGGTAGTGTATATATGTCAATGCCACTCTCTCACTTCGTTGCAGCTTACCCTTTCCCCTCCATGTGTCCACAGTCCATTCTCTACATCTGCATCTTTATTCCTGTCCTGCCCCTAGGTTCTTCAGAACCATTTTTTTTTAAGATTCCATATATATGTGTTAATATACGGTATTTGTTTCTCTCTATCTGACTTACTTCACTCTGTATCACAGTCTCTAGGTTCATCCACCTCACTACAAATAACTCCATTTCATTTCTTTTTATGGCTGAGTAATATTCCATTTTATATATGTGCCACATCTTCTTTACCTATTCATCTGTCAATGAACACAGGTTGCTTCCATGTCCTGGCTATTGTAAATAGAGCTGCAGTGAACATTGTGCTACTTGACTCTTTTTGAATTATGATTTTCTCAGGGTATATGTCCAGTAGTGGGATTGCTGTGTCATAGAGTAGTTCTATTCTTAGTTTTTTAAGGAACCTCCATACTGTTCTCCATAATGGATGTATCAATTTACATTCCCACCAACAGTGCAAGAGGGTTCCCTTTTCTCCACACCCTCTCCAGCAATTATTGTTTGTAGATTTTTGATGATGGCCATTGTGACTGGTGTGAGGTGATACCTCATTGTTGTTTTGATTTGCGTTTCTCTAATGATTAGTGATGTTGAGCATCCTTTCATGTGTTTGCTGGAAATCTGTATATCTTCTTTGAAGAAATGTCTATTTAGGTCTTCTGCCCATTTTTCGATTGGATTGCTTGTTTTTTTGATATTGAGTTGCATGAACTGCTTGTAAATTTTGTAAATTAGTCCTTTATCAGTTGCTTCATGTGCAAATATTTTCTCCCATTTTGAGGATTGTCTTTTGTCTTCTTTATGGTTTACTTTGCTTTTCAGTTTCATTAGGTCCCATTTGTTTATTTTTGTTTTTATTTCCATTTCTCTAGTAGGTGGGTCAAAAAGGGTCTTGCTGTGATTTATGTCATAGAGTGTTCTGCCTATATTTTTCTCTAAGAGTTTTATAGTGTCTGGCCTTAAATTTAAGTCTTTAACACATTTTGAGTTTATTTTTGTGTATGGTGTTAGGAAGTGTTCTAATTTCATTCTTTTACATGTAGCTGTTTAGTTTTCCCAGCACCACTTATTGAAGAGGCTGTCTTTACTCCATTGTATATTCTTGCCTCCTGTATCAAAAATAAGGTGACCATATGTACATGGGTTTATCTCTGGGCTTTCTATCCTGTTCCAGTGATCTATATTTCTGTTTTTGTGCCAGTACCATACTGTTGTGTTTACTGTAGCTTTGTATTATAGTCTGAAGTCCAGGAGCTTGATTCCTCCATCTCCATTTTTCTTTCTCAAGATTGCTTTGGCTATTTGCGGTCTTTTGTGTTTCCGTACAAATTGTGAAACATTTTGTTCTAGTTCTGTGAAAAATGTCATTGGTAGTTTGATAGGTATTGCATTAAATCTGTAGATTGCTTTGGGTCATATAGTCATTTTCACAATGTTGATTTTTCCAATCCAAGAACATGGTATATATGTCCATCTGTTTGTATCATCTTTAATTACTTTCATCAGTGTCTTATAGTTTTCTGCATACAGGTCTTTTGTCTCCTTAGGTAAGTTTATTCAGAGGTATTTTATTCTTTTTTTGCAATGTAAATGGGAGTGTTTCCTTAATTTCTCTTTCTGATTTTTCATCATTAGTATATAGGAAAGGAAGATATTTCTCTGCATTAATTTTATATCCTGCTACTTTACCAAATTCATTGATTAGCTCTAGTAATTTTCTGATAGTTTCTTTAGGATTCTCTATGTACAGTATCATGTCATCTGCAGAGTGACAGCTGTACTTCTTTTCCAGTTTGGATTCCTTTTCTTCTCTGTTCGCTGTGGCTAAATCTTCCAAAACTATGTTGAATAATAGTGGTGAGGGTGGGGAACCTTGTATTGTTCCTGATCTTAGAGGTAATGGTTTCAGTTTTTCACCATTGAGAACAATGTTGGCTGTGGTTTGTCATATATGGCCTTTATTATGTTGAGGAAAGTTTCCTCTATTCCTACTTTCTGCAGGGTTTTAATCATAAATTGGTGCTGAATTTTGTCAAAAGCTTTCTCTGCATCTATTGAGATGATCATATGGTTTTTCTCCTTCAATTTTTTAATATGGTGTATCATGTTGACTGACTTGCATATATTGAAGAATCCTTGCATTCCAGGAATAAACCCCACTTGATCATGGTGTATGATCCTTTTAATGTGCTGTTGGATTCTGTTTGTTAGTATTTTTTTGAGGATTTTTGCATCCATGTTCATCAGTGTATTGGCCTGTAGTTTTCTTTCTTTGTGATATCTTTGTCTGGTTTTGGTATCAGGGTGATGGTGGCTTCGTTGAATGAGTTTGGGAATGTTACTCCCTCTGCTATATTTTGGAAGCATTTGAGAAGGATAGGTGTTCTCTCTTCTCTAAATGTTTGATAGAATTCGCCTGGGAAGCCTTCGGGTCCTGGGCTTTTGTTTGTTGGAAGAGTTTTAATCGCAGTCTCAATGTCAGTGCTTGTGATTAGTCTGTTTATATTTTCTATTTCTTCCTGGTTCAGCCTTGGAAGGTTGTGCTTTTCTAAGATTTTGTCCATTTCTCCCAGGTTGTCCATTTTATTGGCATAGAGTTGCTTGTAGTAATCACGCATGAACCTTTGTATTCCTGAAGTGTCAGTTGTTATTTCCCCTTTTCATTTCTAATTCTATTGATTTGAGTCGCCTCCCTTTTTTTCTTGATGCATCTGGCTAATGGTTTTTCAATTTTGTTTATCTTCTCAAAGAACCAGCTTTTTTTTCTTGATCTTTCCTGTTGTTTCTTTCATTTCTTTTTCATTTACTCCTGATCTGATCTTTATGATTTTTTTCCTTCTGCTAACATTGGGTTTGTTTTTTTTTTGTTTTCTTTCTCTAATTGCTTTAGCTGTAAGTTTAGGTTGTTTATTTGAGATGTTTCTTGTTTCTTGATGTAGGATTGTATTGCTATAAACTTCCCTCTTCGAACTGCTTTTGCTGCATCCCATAGGTTTTGGGTCATCGTGTTTTCATTGTCATTTTTTTTCTAGATACTTTTTGATTTCCTCTTTGATTTCTTCAGTGATCTCTTGTTTATTTAGTAGTATATTGTTTAGCCTCCATGTGTTTGTATTTATTACAGATTTTTTCCTGTAATTGATATCTAGTCTCATACATTGTGGTTTGAAAAGATACTTGATACAATTTCAATTTTCTTATATTTACCAAGGCTTGATTTGTGACCCAAGATATGATCTATCCTGGAGAATGTTCCATGAGCACTTGAGAAGAAAATGTATCCTATTGTTTTTGGACGGAATGTCCTATAATTACCAGTTAAGTCAATATCATTTAATGTATCATTTAAAGCTGTGTTTCCTTATTTATTTTTATTGTGGATGATATCTCCATTGGTGAAAGTGGGGTTTTAAAGTCCCCTACTATGATTGTGTTACTGTTGATTTCCCCTTCTATGGCTGTTTGCATTTGCTTTATATATTGAGTTGCTCCTATTTTGGGTGCATAAATATTTACAATTGTTATATCTTCTTCTTGGATTGATCCCTTGATCATTATGCAGTGTCCTTTTTGCCTCTTGTAATAGTCTTTATTTTAAAGTCTATTTTGTCTGATATGAGAATTGCTACTCCAGCTTTCTTTTGATTTCCATTTGCATGGAATATCTTTTTCCATCCCCTCACTTTCAGTCTGTATGTGTCCCTAGGTCTTTTGTAGACAGCATATATACAAGTCTTGTTTTTGTATCCATTCAGCCAGTCTGTGTCTTTTGGTTGGAACATTTAATCTATTTACCTTTAAGGTAAATATTGATATGTATGCTCCTATTACCATTTTCTTAATTGTTTTGCATTTATTATTTTACATCTATTCCTTCTCTTGTGTTTCCTGCCTAGAGAAGTTCCTTTAGCATTTGTAGTAAAGCTGGTTTGGTTGAGCTGAATTCTCTTAGCTTTTGCTTCCTTGTCAAGGTTTTGTTTTCTCTGTCAAATCTGAATGAGATACTTGATGGATAGAGTAATCTTGATTGTAGGTTTTTCCCTTTCATCACTTTAAATATGTCCTGCCACTCTTTTTTGGCTTGCAGTGTTTCTGCTAAAAGATCAGCTGTTAACCTTATGGGGATTCCCTTGTATGTAATTTGATGTTATTCCCTTGTTGCTTTTAATATTTTTTCTTTGTATTTAATTTTTGATAGTTTGATTACTGTGTGTCTTGGTGTGTTTCTCCTTGGATTTATCCTGTATGGGACTCTCTGCACTTCCTGTACTCAATTGGCTATTTCTGTTCCCATGTTAGAGAAGTTTTCAACTATAATCTCTTCAAATATTTTCTCAGACCCTTTTTTTATTCTTCTTCTTCTGGACCCCTGTAATTTGAATGTTGGTGCATTTAATGTTGCCCCAGAGGTCTCTGAGACTGTCCTCAATTCTTTTCATTCATTTTTCTTTATTCTGCTCTGCAGTAGTTATTTCCACTATTTTATCTTCCAGGTCCCTTATCTGTTCTTTTGCCTCAGTTATTCTGCTATTTATTCCTTCTAGAGAATTTTTAATTTCACTTCTCATGTTGTTCATCATTGTTTGCTTGCTCTTTAGTTCTTCTAGGTCCTTGCTAAATGTTTCCTATATTTTCTCTATTCTGTTTCTACAATTTTGGATAATCTTTACTATCATTACTCTGAATTCTTTTTCAGGTAGACTGCCTATTTCCTCTTCATTTGTTTAGTCTGGTGGGTTTTTCCCTTGCTACTTCATTGGCTGTGTGTTTCTTTGTCTTCTCATTTTCCTTAACTTACTGTGTTTGGGGTCTCCTTTTCACAGGCTGCAGGTTCATAGTACCTGTTGTTTTTTGTATCTGCCCCCAGTGGGTAAGCTTGGTTCAGTGGGATTGTGTAAGCTTCCTGGTGGAGGGGACTGGTGCCTGTTTTCTGGTGGATGAAGCTGGATCTTGTGTTTCTGGTGGGCAGGTTTGACTCCTGTGGTGTGTTTTGGGGTTTCTATTACCTTATTATGATTTTAGGCAGCCTGTCTGCTAATGGGTAGGGTTGTGTCTCTGTCTTGCTAGTTGTGTGTCATGGACTATGCAGCACTATAGCTTGCTGATCATTGAGTAGAGCTGGGTGTTAGTGTTGAGATGGAGATCTCTGGGAGAGCTTTTCCTGTTTGATATTACATGGAGCTTGTAGGTCTCTAGTAGGTCAATGTCCTGAACTTGGCTCTCCCACCTCAGAGACACAGGCCTGACACCCGGCCAGAGCACCAAGACCCTTCCAGCCATATGGCTCAGAAGAAAAGGGAGAAAAAGAGAAAGAAAGAGAAAAATAAAATAAAGTTATTAAAATAAAAAATTATTTAAAAATATTTAAAATTAAAAAAAATTAAAAAGCTATAAAAAAAAAGAGAGCAACCAAAGCAAAAAACAAATCCACCAATGATAACATGTGTTAAAAAACTATACCAGAAAAAAAAAAAAAGGGACAGATAGAACTGTAGGACAAATGATAAAAGCAAAGCTATATAGACAAAATCACACAAAGTCCACCGCCTCAATTTTAGGATGGTTCGTTGTCTATTCAGGTATTTGAGAGATACAGGGTACATCAGGTTCATTGTGGAGATTTAATCTGCTGCTTCTGGGGCTACTCAGAGAAATTTCCCTTTCTCTTCTTTGTTCACACAACTCCTGCAGTTCTGCTTTGGATTTGCCCCCGCCTCTGCATGTAGGTCTCCTGAGGACAACTGTTCTTCACTCAGACAGGACGGGGTTAAAGTAGCAGCTGATTAGGGGGCTCTGGTTCACTCAGTCTGGGGTGAGGGAGAGGTACTGAATGCAGGGTGAGCCTGCGGTGGCAGAGGCTGGTGTGACATTTCAACTACCTGAGGTGTGCCATGTGTTCTCCTGGGGAAGTTATCCCTGGATCACGGGACACTGGCAGTGGTGGGCTGCACAGACTCCTGGGAGGGGGAAGTGACCTGTGCTTGCATACAGGCTTCTTGGTGGTTTCAGCAGCAGCCTTAGCATCTCATGCCTGTCTCTGGTGTACACGCTGATAGCAACGGCTCATGCCCTTCTCTGGAGATCATTTAGATGGTGCTCTGAATCCCCTCTCCTCACGCACACTGAAACAATGATCTCTTGCCTCTTAGGCACTTCCAGACTTTTTCCTGGACTCCCTCCTTGCTAGCTGTGGCACACTAGCCCCCTTCAGGCTGTGTTCACACAGCCAACCCCAGTCTTCACCCTGGGATCTGACCTCCGAAGCTGGAGCTTCAGTTCCCAGCCCCACCCATCCCGGCAGGTGAGCAGACCAGCCTCTCAGGCTGGCGAGTGCTGGTCAGCACTAATCCTCTCTGCAGGATTCTCTCCGCTTTGCCCTCTGCACCCCTGTTGCTGTGCTCTCCTCTGTGGCTCCGAAGCTTCCCCCTGCCCCCGCCTCCCCAATCTCTGCCAGTGAAGGGGCTTCCTAGTGTGTGGAAAGTTTTTCTCCTTCACAGCTCCCTCCCCAAGTGTAGGTCCCATCCTTATTCTTTTGTCTCTGTTTTTTTCTTTTTTCTTTTGCCCTACCCCAGTATGCAAGGAGTCTCTTGCCTTTTGGGAAGTCTGAGGTCTTCTGCCAGCATTCAGTAGGTGTTCCATAGGAGTTGTTCCACATGTAGATGTATTTCTGATGTATTTGTGGGGAGGAAGGTGATCTCCATGTCTTACTCCTCCACCATGTTGAACATCTTCCTCCTAACATAGTATTCTTAAGATTAAAAAAAACACATTGAATTTAACACAAATCGCAGATCAAAAATATCATATATATATAACATTGGTGAAAAGTAAAACCCCAACACAGAGAAATTAGCTTGTGCTATGGGTATTATTATTGTCTATACATTGGTATCCAATACATATAATACGTATTTTTCTGAAGAGTGGGGGAAAAATGGAATAGAACTAATACTTACAACTATATAAATATATATAATTCTACAAGTTTTTGAATAAAAGAAGTTATAAGAAGTAATTTTGAAAGGACTGGCTGTACTTCTGATTTTGGCTAAGAAAAGTAAATTCAGAGCTTTGTCAAATAAAGATAATACACATTTAAAAAGAAAAAATGAAAGATGTAGTATAAAATATATTGATTGGCACATAGCCATTAAGTGGGAGATGATATAATTTCAAGGTGAGAATAATAGAATCCTTAGTAATAAAAGAGGTGATGAAGGTGTTAGACAATTAGTATAAATGTAACTTCTCAAACAAAATACAAAGTATTATATAGGCAAAAAGAACTATAAAAATAAAATAAATGAAAAAAGAAAAGAGAAAAGACAACATAATAAGATACACATAGTAGCTATGACATAATACATATAAGAAATGGGATAAAATAATATGTCCATATCAACCAAATATATCACTTAATCAATATATGTGAAAGAGCTTATATTGCCTATTTAAGTAAAAAAAAAAATGATTTTCTTACTGGTTTACAAAGCAAAAAAAATGTATATGCTCCATATAAAAGAGATGCCTAAAACAAATATATTATAAGGTCTAAAAATAAAAGGATGTGTAAAAGTGTATAGCAGACAGAAATCAGGGGTACAATGTAAATATAGGACAAGGTAAAATTCAGGCCAAAAAGTATTAAACTAGACAGAGACTCCTTAAAATACAAACAACAGATTTATCAACAAATATACAATTATAAATATCTACATACCAAATAGCATAGCAACAACCTGTACCAAGTAGAAACTTTAGGAAATTTGAGGAGAAGAATATAGAAACACATTAATTATTAAGGAGATTGGGTTGTTGTTTTTTTTCACACAGCACTGTTACTATAAGACTCAACTGGATAAACTATATATATGTATAAATATAAATATATATGTATATATATAGTTTAAATAGAAACCAAACTACATGATTAATATTACAGGTATTGTGAATTTTATGGACTTTGTATTCAAAATCACAGAGAATACAAATCTTCATTTCAAGTGAACATGGGACATTCAAAAAAATTAACCATTTATTGTTAGGTATAAAGAAAACCTCAATAAATTCCACAAAGTAGAAATAATATATAAAAAGTATTTTACCACAGTGCAATGGCAATAGAAATAAATGTTAAAATATCCAGCTGGGTGTTAAAAAATCTCAAACAACTCTTAGGTCAAAAATATTGATAATAAAATAAATATATGAAAATCTATGAGGTACATTTTAAGCAGTGATAAATTTTTAATGTAACCTCAAACACTATTTAGACAAGAATAACCTCTAAGTGAAAAAAATTAGAAAAAAGAAGAAGTAAATCAAAAGAGAGAAGCAGAAAATAATGAGGAAGATAACAGAAAAGTAGTATTTGAAATCCATTTTGAAAATTGACTCTTTGAAAAATCAATAATATAATCATTATATATCTCAATCAAGATAAAAAAGGAGAAAGCAAAATACATAAGTTATATCTAGAGAGAAATAGACATTAAAACATAGGAAATTTCTAAAATTATGAGATCATTTTCTCAATACTAGGCAAATAAAATTGAAATCCATTTTTTGAAGTCAATAATTGAAATCAATAATCAAGTATTGATTGAATAATTTAATCAATATTTGAAATCAATTTCTTAGAACATTCATAATTTATCAAAATTAATATCAATAGAGATAAAAGTTTAATAGACTAATATTCATAGATGAAATAGAGAAAGTTTCCATGTGCCCCCCTTCACCAAAAAAAAAAAAAAAAAGACATCAAATTCAGATGATTTATCAAGGGAATTCTATCAAATTATTTAACAATAACAAGATTCTAATTTCTTTAATTGTTTGGGAGCATAGAAAAGAAAAAGCATATTGATCAACAATGCATCCAAAACCTGTCAAATATTATACCCAAAAGAAAAATACAGTTCAATCTCACTTACAACTGCAAAAATTCTACATAAAATATTAGCAAGAAAAATCCCATAGCACATTTAGTATGCATGGTGAAGAAGAAACTCTAGGACTCTCAGGAATTTAAGGATGGCTCAATATTAGAGATATATTAATGTATTTCACCCTATTAATAAACCTAAGAAGAAAACTCATAATTAGATATTTCCATAGACTCTGAGATATTACCTGACACTCATTCCTGGTTTTTAAAAATGCTTAACATTTTACCACATTAATAGATCATATTCAGATACTTCAACAGAGAGTAAAATAATATTTGAAACAATTTGATATAGGACTAGATAAAATTCAAGCCAAAAATTATTAAACTAGACAGAGACTCCTTAAAATACAAATGACTTACCTCTAATTTTTTAAAAGCTTAATAATTGATCATCCAAAATTGTGCAAAACCTACATGTAATTACAAAAGACAAAGTAGAATGCATGGAAAGCCATCATATACATTTTTGGGTAAAATAACTCAGTATCATACGACTTCCTCAAGTTAACATAAAAATTTAATGTGAGCCCAGTAAAAATACAATTTTTTCTTCTGGCCAGACTGATTGACTCTAAATTTTATGTGGATAAATAATCAAGAATCGAGAGGACAACCATGAAAAAGAACAACTATGAATGGAATTATTTCAACCAGATATTAAGACATAGTATGAAGAACTGTGATTCAATAGTAATACTAACACATGAAAAGGCTACAAAAAAATAGAATAGAAGAGAAAGTACAGAGTTAGTCCAAACTGCATTTTGAAATTTGGGATGACATGCATGTGTATTAGTTATCTAGGCTGTGTAACAAATTACTATAAATTTATCAGCTAAAAATCAACACTCACTTACTATCCTACAGTTCTTGCAGGTCAGGAGTCCAGCATGGCTCAACTGGTTCTCTGTTTAGTGTCTCACCAGGCTGAAATCCAGGTTGTCACTGGAGCTGTGGTCTCTCAAAGAGTTGGCTGGGGGGAAACCAATTTCCCATCCCCTTTAGGCTGATGGCAGAACTCATTTTCTGTGTCTGCAGAACTGAAGTTTTCAGTTCCTTGCTGAGGGCTTCTCTTAGCTCCCAGAAGCCACCTGCAGTCTTTGTCACGTGGGCTTCTCAGACATGGCCACTTACTTCATGGCAGCTTTCTTCTTCAAAGTCAGCAATGCAGAGAGATTGAGTCTTCTGTGGCATCATTTAATCATGAGTGTGGCAACCCATCACCTTTGTCATGGAATGTAAGGTAGTCACAGGAGTGACACCCTATCACCCTTGCCACAATCTGTGGAGGAAAACTAAAGATGTAAATACCAGATGTGAGGGTCATTTTAGGCCACCAGAATGTGACCTCTCAAATCACTGGGAACAATGAATATTTGATAAAAGGTGTTAAAACTGGATAGCCAGAAAATAATAAGGGCATATATTTATCTAACATCATGAAACCAAATAATTTCGAAAGGATTAGATATTCAAGTCTAAAAATGAAACCATTCAAATACTAGAAGAAAACATGGATGCATGTCTCTATGATTTGGGAATGAAAAAAGGCTTTCAAATATAACTTAAATTTGAGAAATCGATAATTTCACTACATTAAAAAAGGCTTGGCAAAAAAATCATAAGCAAAGTCAAAAGACAAATAATCTTGGGGAAAATATTTTTAGTTCACATCATAGCCAAAAGGACTCATTTTCTTAGCATATAAAGAAGAAAATTCTGTCTTTTGTTTTCTAAGAATACAAAATTAGTAATACAACCAACTAACTAAGCATATGAACATGTAAAGATACTCACTTTTAGTAAAATAAATGCACATTAAAACTGTATAAAGATACTCATTCCTTACCCAGCAGGTTGGCACAAATCTAAAACCTACCAACCCACTCTGTTATTGGCAAGGTTTTGGAGAATCATTAACTAAATGGAAGGGAATTTGGAAAAATCTTACAAAATTGCAGATGCACTTATCTTTCTATCCAGCTCTCTCACTTTTTGGGAACATCACTTCAAGATTCACATCAACAAATACCAAACAACATATTTCCATATTTATTCAGAATACATTAGGATAAAGTAAGCCAAAATCCAATAATAGTGTTGAATACACTGGTAACAAACTGGCTAAATAAACTATGAAATAAGATAATGTGAACTATGATGTGAATAAAATAAGAAAGAACTCTTTGTATTTTAAGTACAAAAAGCAAGATATATATATATATATATATATCT